>NC_092628.1:60458263-60676709 GCF_039555335.1 Amphiura filiformis
AAGCCAAGAACCTTGGTGTCATTGTCGATAAAACGCTCTTAATGACTTCACAAGTGAATAAGGTTTGCAAACAAGCGTGTCTTGCCATCAAAAACATTGGCCGTATCAGAAAGTATTTGGACAGAGAAAGTGCTGAAAAGTTGGTACACGCCTTTGTGTCATCGCAACTAGATTCCGTGAACTGTCTGTTGTTTTGACTCCCAGATTATCAATTGGCTAAGATACAACGTATCCAAAACACCGCTGCCCGCTTGGTGACGCTGAAAAAAAGGCACAAACATATCTCTCCTGTCTTAAACGACCTCCATTGGTTGCCAGTTAAACAAAGGATAGTGTACAAATTGTTGCTGATCACCTACAAAGCCATTATTGGACTCGCACCAACTTACATCCAAGATCTTATCACTATCAAGAATCCTGCGCGCACTCGGAGATCTAGCTCTGCCACTCAACTTTGTCACTACTCCGTGAATACTGTCACATACGGCCAACGTTCTTTTACTTACGCGGCGCCTATGCTGTGGAACGATCTCCCACCTCACATCAGGAATGCTTTATCACTGGACCAATTTAAGAAACATCTCAAGACTCATTTATTTCTCAAGTCGTTTGTTTAATTATTATGCATATTTTGTAGGGCGCCTGTGATGGGGAACCGGTGATTAGTCTGTGTTTCTCTGCATTTTGGCTTTTTTCATCACGCCATGCCAGTTCTGATTATCACGGGCGTCCTGAACCATTGTCTTTTTGCCATGTGTAATTTAAGTATGTTGTAGTGTAAGACCTTTTATATCTTTTAAAACATGAATTCATTTTGTATATATTTGTTGTAGTGTACTTAAGATATTTTACTGTTCAGCGCATTGGGATATGTTCTTGTATGTAATGCGCTTTATAAAAGTGTTTTATTATTATTATTAATATAATGACTTACAGTAAAAAATGCAGCTAACCCTATAATGATAAGTACACCTCTTCCACATGTCAGTGTGGCTTATACGGCGGTGCGGCTTATACAGCAACGTTTGAAGCAGAAAAACACACAAGAAAAAAAAACCCGACTCGACCGCTGGTGAGTGAGCCAATCGACAAATTGTTCAAAGTCATCAAAACATCTTTTAAGTCAGTTCATTCATGGAGATTTTGATTGACAGTCTCATTGATTGACTGACATGACTTGAGTATTATCCCCGGGAAATTATCAACGGACGCCGCCGTCATTCCCGTCCCAATTTAATCATGATCGCATTGATGGAATTAGGGCCTATCATTCAATCATTCCCATAACTGCAGCGATTTATTAATAGAAAGTGTAAAAAAATTATTGTAAATTTTTCTTACACTTTTAATTTGATTCTTGTACAATTGTGAAGTTTGAGTAAAATAAAATATGGTTGTTCGTTTTTATTAATATTATAAAAGTTTCATATCTGTCATGTTTGATCGATCCTTGAAAGCAAATTATGTAGGAGCCCTACCTCACACTCATGCACTGGCGCGTTGGCTCTCATTCAGCCCTCAGCCAACTAGCAAATAACTTTCCATATTACTGGTTAAATGCTCCGTATTTTGTAGTAAATCACTGTACAACAAGAACAATTCACATTTTGTTTTCAAATAACTCCAAGAATGAATTGGCCATTAAATATCCACGAAAAGTTGAATTTCTGGTACCACACATCGGGTACTTTCCCCGGGTGCTTGTCCTCATTACGGTAATTATTCATACACAACCGCGGGAACCCGGTTCTGCCCATGCGCATGTTGAAAGTAGACATTTTGGTAAACAACTTTACTGGCGACCTTGTACTTCCGGGTAGTCCTCATTAAATATTCATAACTTCATTCATACCGACCGTGGGAAAGTATCAATTACACCAATTGTTTACCTGGGCATTTGCCGCATGGGTCGGGGCTGGGGTGATGACCTCGCCAGGCCACGTGTATTATTCATGTTGGTTCTGATTTTATTCTCTGAATATGGGTTTTGTTTCATATACAATTATTTTTAAAGCAAGTTTATGGTCAAGAAGTTTATTTTTATAAAATTTGAGCTAATTAAGGTTTTGTAATTTTTTTTTTAAACTTCAACATAAAAGGTTTAAGTATAAAAAAACAAGTCATCCATCTTAGATGATGAAATGGCATGGTGAATGAAATCACGGTAAATGATGAATTGTCTTGAAATGCATGTGACCGATTCAAAATCCGTTCTTCGTCAATTTTTTTCCCAATTAAAATGTTCTTTTCAAGTCAAGGTTAATACATCTATTCATCAAAAAAACCTAATAACATGTTTTTGGTCTCTTTTTTTCTTATTCTGACGTAAAATAAATTTTATGTCAGATTTTTTTTTTACTTTTTACTTTTTTGTGTTTTTTTTAAATTATTATTCTTGTTGTTACATGTACTTTAAATAAAGAAAGCGACAGAGAATGAGAATTTACGTTTTAACACCATATAGTAGGCCTAATTAATTCTTTTACGGCAATAATATTGCATTTCGTCAGTAGCGGGAGAGGGGTCAACGCACTTAGCACGTGCTAAAGTTTGAAGCGCGGAGGTCAACACACTAATAGCTAGTGATGGTTAGGAGCTGTTAGGCCTAAAGAATATGTAATTGGTTTAATATTAAAAAGACTTAAAAAGTATACTGTATCCACTTATCCCAAGAATGAATCGATACGCAAGAATCAAACATGTTTAAAATGTCACTACTTCCCGTGTCCATTATTGAATGACTGACATTATAATAAAAAAAAGATCGATTGGATTATTTGGATAGCAGTGATCGTGCACGACACGGCCGATTTAATAGTGCATGCTGATAATTTTAAAGACATCAACATGTTTTAACATGTTGATGTCTTTAAAATATAAATTAAGGCTTTAAAAGCCTTAATTTATATGCAGACGCATAAGGATTTAAACAAAATAAAGTGTATAAAAAAGTAGACTTTCATTTATAGATGCACGAAATTGGTTTTAATATAATATTGGTTTACTTAAAACAAATAATTACCTCACTCCTCAGTTTGCTTTGTAGCGCCACAATCGTGAAAATAGCGCATTACAGAAGAGTATGCATGTCAAAATCGGCCGTTAGGTAGTGCGGCTTATATGGCGGTGCGGCTTATACGCCGCCGTTTGAATCTTATTTTAGCATTTTTTCGGACCTGCGGCTTATACTCCGTGCGGCCAATATTCCGGAAATTACGGTATTACATTATACATACAATAGGCTATCATTTACTGAAAACATCAAAGGTCTAGCATACTTGGTTCTAAAGTTATGAAGTTTTTTCATGTCTATTTTCTTATGTATTTTATTGTTTTTTACTCCATATTTTTACCTTTATCTCAGTTTCAAATTTGCCGCTTTTGGCCCATGGACCAGATCATGTCACATATGGACAAAGATGCCTGCTGGGTGGGCTGCAGTGATAAGTCATCTTCCTGGACTATGGGTAATTCCCTGAAGTAATCCTATTCTGTTAAATGATTTAAAAACCTTTTTGAGGTCTATTATAGTCAAGTGACATTGTCTTAACTTCTTGAATTCTCATTATACATCATCTTATTGTCATTGTAAGAGCTACATGTACTATAGTAATTTACTCTCACTATCAGGACTGAGGACAGCAGAAACTTAAATGAACTAGCAGTAGGCCTAGCAAGTAGTGATTTAGGTGAGTAGTACATTGTCTACAAGGCTTAAATGTATAAAAGTGCATCCATGTGCGTATTATATGTGAGTCCATGAAAGAGGCAAAAAATAAGTATGACTGTTAGGTCACAGCTGTCGTTACTGACAACGAGAATAAGATGAAGTCAATGCGCAAGACACTCAAGGAACATGATCCAGACCTGACAGTGTATGGCTGTTCTGCACACTGGCTGAATCTCCTTGGGCGAGATGTCACGACCAAGCAAGTGATCAATCAAGTTGTTGAAATAAACAAATACTTTCGCAATCATCATCAACCTTCTGCCCTGCTTAGAAGAGAAACAAGATTCTGTCATGCCACAACTGCCTGGAGACACTTGATGGAACAGCCAGCTGGAATCGCCCTCATATGCTGATAATTGTTGCAGAAAATTAAAGTGACATTGACTCCAGGATCAAAGGGCTTATTCAAAATGTAGGCCTTTTCAATGAAGCCAACAGTTTGCATGACCAGCTGAAACCAATTACAGATACAATTGACAAATTGCAGAAGGATTCATCCACAATCGCAGATGCATGTGAAGCGTGGTTAGACCTATAGACCTACTGAGCAACCAAGATCTGTCTCCACAAGAGATTTGACCAGGCCATAACACCTTGTCACCTCTAGTTAGCCAACCTCCTGCATCCTAGTTACAGAGGGAAGAAACTCAAGGCAGACCATGTTAATTCTGCTCAAGAGCTCTTGATGGAAGAGGGTCTAGATTTGATTCCGGAGCTTTACCGCTATATGGAAGATGATCTTCCACTGCCCAAGGCCCTAGCTGCAGAGAAAACGCATGCAGCCAGACACACGTCCAGATATATGATGGAAAAGTGTACTTAGATCAGGCACTGTTAACAAAGACCTCTGTACCAAAGCCATTAATCTCTCCTTGCTGCCAGCAAGTTCAGCAGCTATAGAACGGGTATTCTCAAACTTCAGTCTGATTCAAAACAAGTTGAGGAATTATTATGGTGCTATTTTCGATTAATCAATTATTTAAATTTATATCACTCTGTGGTCTTTCTCTCATCGATCCTGACTGACAACGTATCTGGGTACTCGGAAGCCAGCTATTGAAGAAGAAACACCGCAAGCGTATGCAATCCATAACCTATGTTGTGAAACTTTGTTTATATTTGATGATGCAGAATTAAAGATTATAGTGAAGTTATATTTTGTTATCCATCTATTTCTCTTCATGTATTCAGCAAGTCATTCCCCGTGAAACTTTGAGATCCATCAGCCATCTATTATGGTATGATTTCTAAAACCAAATAACTGGTTGATGGAACTCGTGTAAGTTTCAATCACAGCAGAATCGTCTTGGAGTAAAAAATGCAGCTAAACTTGTAGCTTGTTATAGGATCCTAAGGGGTTCAGTTGATTTAGATTGGTAACAAGTTCTGGCTACAGGTCTTCTCTCCCATCACATTATTCATGAGATATGTTTTCTTGGGGGGGGGGGAGGGTGCAGGTTTTCCAATTATTAAAATGTATACATTATTATGGTCTGACTCCATCAAGTTTGATTTACATTCATAATTCAAAATGTATTACTAGTTGCACAGTTTGTCAAATGCAAGACATGTGTGTGCTCTAGAGTACCCACACAGGTACTCTAGGCAGCGGTGTACCTTTGGGGCAGAATCAATAGGAATGTGGCAGTGTATGCAGTGTACTCTACCTATTCACATGCTTATATGCTGCACACACATCTACATTTGCGATTGTGATTTTATATTTGTTCAAAATGGTCTTTAGCTTATAGTTTACATAACAAATTTACATAAAAATGGTAATTTAACATAAAAATTTAAATGCTACAAAAATATCTTGATTTTAAATTTTAATCTTGATGTCGTACCTTTGAGCAACAAGCCAAGAAATGCCTGACTACCATCTCATAAACCCTGCCTTCATTGCCTTGTAATGTGTTGCTATACTTAGTAGGATGGATAGGTGGATGGGCATGATCTGTCTTGTTGCCTTGTCGAGGGCTTGGTCCATGTTGTAAGATCCCTGCTGCAAAGGCTGAGTAACAATCATATAACATTGGAAGATAATCCTGGATTGTCAGAAGTTTGTTTTACTGTTATTATACTATGATCAGCTCCTAATAGGTGAGAATTATTTGTTTCTTGTTACTGCCCACTTCAATAATGCACCAACTTGCACCTGTGTAAGTTTACAAAGGCGTGCAGCAGTTGTGCAATACACAGTTCACATAGGTGCTGCACCCAGCTGTGTGCATGCCATTGTATATATATCAACACATAATGTTATGAGTCCTGCCTATTACGAGCTGATCTGAAAGATTGATATTTTGATTCGACTTACCTCCCCAATTTGGATCTGGAGTTTGGTTCTGTACTAGGTCCACTAAATTGAGATCCTTAGGGAATATTGTAGTTTCTGTTCTTGGGTAGCTGATTAATCTAATTTGAAAAATATGAACAAGTTGACTCAGTGTGAACTTCGTGATTGATACATCACAAATTATGATATATAAAATATTGATTTTATCTAAACAAAATTAAAACAAATAATAACACAAAACAAAACAAAATTATAACTGAACTTTTGCTTTTAAAGTCAGTTGTTCTTACATAAAAAAGATTTTCAATACTTGATTCCATGAATTTACCATGCATGTATACACTATAAACATGTACATTCACAAACACAGCGCTCAAAATACTTTCTTTACAATAACAAAGGTTAGTTTAAACAGATTCTATCCAAAATAACGCTCATGTGATCTCTTTGCCATTGCCAAATATTTTTTCACAGGGGTTGTTTTATAAAATGTTGGGCCAAATTACCCTACCCCCACATGTATTTAGAGCCATACACAAGCACCCATACCCATACAGAAATGTGTTAGACTTACCCTTGAGTGTATAATTTCTCAGCAATTTTCATTGTTTCCTTGGCACTAATACGCAGTTTACGAGATGACAATTTTTCTAATTCCTGTGAGATAAAAGATACCATGATATAATATACAACTCAATGTGCTAATAAAAATGGACTTTAGAAGGCAATACAAATATGGTATTAGACACTAAAAAATATGTCTGGAAAATGTTAATGGTTAAAAAAAATACCATTAATGCTAAATCATTCTATTACATACGAACTCCCACAATTCATTCCCAGTTCCATGTTTTTCACCCCCAATTGAACCAAAATTGTGCATTTCTTGTGCATTGTCCGAAAGATACATGAATATCAATAAGTGTACAAGAAATGTTTGTTTTCATACAACTGTAAAATTGTTTTTGAATTATCTGTTTCATGATCCATGCAAGAAGGAAGTAGCAAGAGTTGGAACTTGGCAAGGATCTTTTCTTGTAAAGGTTCTCCTATGTTGATGTCCAGAAATTCTGAAAAGAACATAGGTTGAACCTTCAATGATAAGAAACATTGAACCAGTTTAGTGTTGTGACCTACGATTTGGGCCGAAATATTTTGGTAAGAATCCAATCAGGGCATGAAGCAAGCACTCACCACTGTGTCCATGGGCTTTGGTCTCCATTTGCTTTTGCTTTTACTCTTCACATTGGTAACATTGGCTTCAGGATTCTCCTGACAGGCTTCATGAAGAACCTGGCACGGAAGACGCTCAAATAAGCGATTACGCTTCCAGTTGAACTCAACTGCACACTCATCTTTGGTGTGTTTTACTAAATAAATGATGAAACAAGAGATGAGTCAATCTTATTTCAACTAAATAATAACAGTAAATTTACAAAGAAAAGGTTTCAACATTTGTGAGGAAACTATAAAAAAGCTTGACTAGTACCAAGGTGAAGACACCTTCAATAATAATTTCCCCATAACTGAAGATGTGTTAATACCAAAGATATTCTACCCAAAGATTACCAACTCAAAATTGCACCATATGTAACGCTATATGGCAAGTCATGCTTGGAGGGCAGATAATGTACCTCTGGCATTCATCGACAAGAGCTCAAAATCAATGACAATTTGCGTCTTTAAGCTTGAGCGTTACAAAGATTTGTCAGGGACTGTCTTTTGAAATTCGCAGGAGAGCATTAAATAGCTCTTCTGGAGCCTTCAAGGAGAGCTGTTTAGAGCATTTACAATTGAATGTAAAGAGAGAATGGTCAACTAAGGAGAGCCAAAAATCACTCTCTTAGATCAGATTTAAGGAGAGCAGTAGAGAGTGATTGCTCTCACTCTCCTCAAAAGGCAGTCCCTGATTTGTGTTTACAGCACATAGCACACATTTCTGGCACAATGTGTTACTTGCATACTTACCTTTAATTTTATAAAATGTTTCTGGAATAAATGCTTCAACTTGTTTAAATCTCTCCACTACAAAACCCAGAGTAGGAAACTGGCAACTGCCAAAGCTAATGAGTTGTTGAGCCAATATATCCGGGAAAACTTTTTGCAATCGCAGCGTTTGAAATCGTGTAAATGCAGCACCTGAAATAGTTCAGTTAAAAAGATCTAGATTTCCATGGCAAGAGAATTGGAATGGATAGTATAAGCCATTAACAGTAGATCAAGTTTGATTACATTTCAATGAATACACTATGTCTGTGAGCATCCAACTCTTTCAATAGCAATATTGGAATTATAACAAATCCTATCCAAATACAAACATGTAGTGAAATATTTCAGTCCTTATTTACTCTGACCATAAATGAATCCCTAAAACCAGCCTTTAATCTTGAAATTATGGTTAGGTTTTAGGGCTAGGATCAGAGATATTGATGCTGAGATTAGCATCAGAGATATGGTTAGGTTTGGACATGACAGACAATATTTTAAAATTGCTCAAATAAAAGATACCTTCATGTTTAAAATTTTGTCCATCACATAATGATATCATATCATGTCAAAACATTTACCCAACAGGTCCCATCACAATTCATATTAGCAAATAAACTTCAGGGATTCATTTTATGTCACAGAATTATTTCTTTTTCTACTTACCAATCCTTAAATCTAACTGTTGTCTTACATCTACTGCAGCAGACATGTTGGCATCTGGAGCAACAAGATTATTGCATGCTTGAGCTACTGATCTGCAACAAGGAAGTACACATACATTAAAGATAAATTTATCCTTGATCGCTTTAAGGTGGTACCACACCCCCTGATAAATTCTGTGACTAATGTTGCATTTTTCCAAAAAAATAATTACACACTGGTAGCAAAAGAGGGGCAAGGAATCAAATTACTTCACTGAAATTTCAGTGATTCAAGACAAATGGTTCATTATATATCTTAAGAAATTAGGTACATTCTAGCGGTACCTCTTTTCTTATCATAAATAATGTACCACTTGTCGTGAGTACCACCTTAACACACTGAGCATAAGTAAACAGAGCATGAGCATAAGTAATTGCGCAATTTGCTTTTTTCAGCTCAATAGTTATATGAGTTGTTGCAAGTACACTTGTAAGGAAAATTTGGAACACAGATGCCATGCATGCAAGATCTGTAAAATAGGGGATTCATAAGTTCTATTTTGTCTCTTTGTATTACTTTTATTTATTTATAACATAAAAAAAATCTTATTTGATAAATAAGAACTTGACAGCAGGAGAAATTATGATAAGGGAGTACAGCTTTTAAGGTCTACTGAGCTCAGCCATGCTTTGCTGTCTTCAATAACGCATTGTATTGAAGAGGTACCTGGCTTTTATCAAAGCCCAAACCCATAAAAGCCTGTAGTAAACTCTGTCAGGATCCGCTCAATTGTACACACCGCTCCAGTACCACGCATTGACCAAATATTGACCGAATCTATTTTACGACCATGCTTGAATTAACAACCCCTTGAACCACTTTAAGTAAACATTTTGTTGGAGTAAGTTCCAGATTTTCTATTGAACGCAGACACGCCCCCAGACATGCTTATTTAATGACCACTTGAGTAGTTGATGAGTGGGTTGTTATGTACTTACTGAACACAAAGGAAATTGATTATGGTTTTACCATCGACCGCATTTATAATACTGTTGCTTTGCCGACTGCTCCGATAGATATCAGCAAACTCGTATACTGTTCGCTTGTTCCTATCGAATGCTCTGGCGTAAATGAACCATTATCGAAGACAGCAAAGCATGGCTGAGCTCAGTAGACCTTAAAATCTGTACTCCTTAGGAAAGCCACTAGTTGGTGCATTTATTGTCAGTTTAATAGTCTATGTATTTCATGCAACTTTTACCTTGGTGTTATTTCAGAGAATCGAGCTCGGTAAACTTGTAGGTTGGGTTTCACTGCAAGATGAATAAACACAATTATAATAAACGCCACAGTAATATTAATTTAAGACAACTAACTTTCTATAATTATGGCTTAGCAATAACTAGTATCAGTGCTCGCGAACCGGCTGCCACTATATTAGGGCTTTAATTGTCATTCAAACAATTTCTACTTTTATTCCTTTTGCTTGTTTTTTGGTCAAAAGTTCTTTTGAAAAACTTCTGTGAGCTACATCGATCTTCTACATGTGAGTCCAGTCTGTCCTTATCCTTATCTGGTTTCACCTTGTCTCTGTACCGGTATTGTTTTATATAATGATTGATAGTTTAGTAATTTAATTTCTTACTGATTGATTTCTCAGTTTGATATGAAATTAATATTGCTTCATCTAAAGGGTATGTGGCTCATCAAGCTTTTTGTGAGTTTTCTTCACTGCCCCTAACATCACATTGTATTATTAATTTTGCTGAAATGAATCGTAATATTTTGTATACTGAACTATAAGTCATATTTTGAAATGCGAGTGGGATACAAGTGATGTTATTCTTATAGTACATAATTTCCCAGAATGAAATCAAACCTCCCAGAGTTACATATTTTCTGTATGATTGATAATATTTTGACCCTTCAATCAAGAGCCTGTAGTATATCTGCTTAGGGCCTAAAATATGTCTTTAAAAATAAATAAGGAGTATAAAAGTGCTACTTCAAAAAAAAGTCAAATAAGTCACCGTTTAAGGACTCTTTTTGAAGTTTAAATATTCGAAATTAAATTTTGAGCCTAAATATCACTCGAGCAAAAAGACACACAAGTAACACAGCAAAAGGCCTAGTTCATGGCTGCAAAGAGTAACTTTGGGGACAATTCAAGCACACAGTATCAGCTCAAGCCAATGGAATAAATAAGCATTTTTGGTTGAAAGTGTTATCAGTATTCAGTGGTAATTACCTGCTTTGCATGTGTCTATAACTTCAAATCCAATGTTTTCCCCTTCTCTGTCACAATCAGTCCATACCACAAGGATGTCAGCATTACGTGCTTCCCTTTCCAAAGTCCTCTGATCAGATATGAAAAATAACCAGGATTAAAGAATGATTATTTTAATACAACTGAAGATTGGACTCTTCATGTATGCTGCTTTGCTTTTGTGTGTGTGTGAGCGGAGTGTCTTTGCATATATTGTAATTACCTGAAAACAAGGACCTACATATGGATACAAATACACACAGGTGTAGGGTTAGTCAGCACTTCCATAGATGAAAACTTTAAATACCGTAAAACCTTGTCTACAAGCATATATAAAGTTTTTTATGAAAGCTAAATTAATTTGAAATAAGCGTAAATATGCCAATACAATAGATTGGTCTTAAAATAATACTTGTTTGTATGCTTGGATCCAAACTTCAAATACTTTACATGCAGCTCTAAGGCAGTGACACATGTGCATGTGTGTTTGGGGTGGGAGTGCGTACGTGTTTGCCGACAAACGAGGACACACACAAGATTTTTCACCCTAAACTGTGGACCTACTTCCAACCGAGGACTGTCCTCGGTCTCAAACTGCTGCAAAGACCTCAAATGCATGCTAGATGCTTTAAACGCCTACTGTATTTGCCTGAAACCGAGGACCACACATGTAAAAACTACCGTCCGCAGGGTGATGGCTAAAATTCTGTTTCGTATTATACACACAAAATTTTTAGTCCACGGTTAGGCGATGAAAACATCATACACACATCCTCGGTTAGATAGCAAAACACAATGTCCATGTTTGGAGGCAAACACAGACAGGGGTGTGTGTGAGACTGTATCTACCTTTAAACTGAACTTAGTCTCTAGTTTACAAATTTGTATTTCAATTTGATTCTTTAATTATGAAATCTACAGTTCAATTTGAGAACTCTTGTGTTAAGAAGTTTACCTTAATATCAGTATAATCTTCTGGACAGGATTTGTGGACTCCAGCATCAAACAGGGTAACAGGATCACAGCTATGCCTATAAATAAAGAATGTTTTAAACCATCAGCTTCAGATTATATCCCAAAGGAATACATGTGTACTTGTCTAATAAACATCTTGAAATAATGTCACCTAGTGGATTTAAATTAAAATTTCAGTCACAAAAATTGTGAAAATTATGTAAAAAAAAAAAAAACCCACACAGACTGCTGGACTGAGGTTGCATAAAAACAATGAAACACTTCAATTCAAGAATAAATACATGAAGCACTTGCTACAAGTAGAACCAACATTATCCATCCCTAATATAAAGTGTTACTCTGACAAGCAAAATAAAATTATGTCAACCTGATGCTATAATATGAAGACCTCACAAAAACTAACTCGGCCATTATAAATACCCTACTATAAATTCAAACCTTGTAATCATATTTGGTATTTGAAATTGAAAATACAGAGAAAGGAAATGTAATTACATGTTTCATACCTCATTCATTATATTGTGGTCTCAGTATAAGTTGTTTGAAGGTGGCAGTGCCCATTTTCATTTTTCTTGTTAATATTGAACAAAATTTGGGTATCAAAATGAGTGTTTTTAAACACTCATTTTTAAACCACCTTTCTCTCTATGTTAAAATAATGTGAATTTTGTTCTGAAGTACAGGCATATTTCTAATAGCTGTGTTACTTTTTGCGAGGTCTTTATACAATGTGTACATGCAAATCACTGGTGGGTGGTAAGAAGTAGTAAGTTTTTCTTGACATTTGTTTTATGTTGAAGTTCATATCATGCTTGGACACATAGAGTGAAACTCCTAAAATTGATCTTCTTACCATTTCTTGACAGCAGCCACAAATTCATAGTTAAGAAGATGTCCAGAAAGAGAGGTCATCGTCATGGAACACTGCCGGTTAAAGAGTTGGTAATCATATTCATAGATTTTGTTGAATCTGGAAAAACCCTCTCTCTGTAATCAGAAAAAAAAGACTATAAAACTAATTGCATTACACAATGGGAAATTGCTAATTCTGTGAAAAATTTGCTCATTTATTCCAACTTTTCACAGTTAACAGATGACAATACATCAGTCAAGTTTGCATTATTCTACAATCCCACAACAATACTCAATTGCTTGTCCCTCCTTCCAGACAGAGAGTCAAGTTTGCATTATTCTACAAACCCACAACAACACTCAATTGCTTGTCCCTCCTTCTAGACAGAGAGTCAAGTTTGCATTATTCTACGAACCCAAAACAATACTCAATTGCTTGTCCCTCCTTCCAGACAGAGAGTCAAGTTTGCATTATTCTACAAACCCACAACAATACCTCAATTGCTTGTCCCTCCTTCCAGACAAGTCAAGTTTGCATTATTCTACAAACCCACAACAATACTCAATTGCTTCTCCCTCCTTCCAGACAGAGAGTCAAGTTTGCATTATTCTACAAATCCACAACAATACTCAATTGCTTGTCCCTCCTTCCAGACAGAGTCAAGTTTGCATTATTCTATGAACCCACAACAATACTCAATTGCTTGTCCCTCCTTCCAGACAGAGAGTCAAGTTTGCATTATTCTACGAACCCAAAACAATACTCAATTGCAGTGGTGTAGCTAGGGGTTGCGGCGCCCAGGGCTAAGGATACATAATGGCGCTCCCTCCCCAATTCTTGAAACGAGTGTGTGGGGAGCACGAGAAAATTTGCACAACTAGGACCTCTCACTCATTACTGTACAAAGTATTCATTTATGCAGCGAAATGTTCTGAATATCATATTTCTTGAAATAGTTACCCTACTGCTATAAAAGTTTACATTTTTTGGATGGAAATTTGATGAAGAATTCAAATATGCCACTGGTTTTTGTGTAGGGCAATGTTATAAAAATCATAAAAATTATGTACCGGTACAACTTTTGAACACCCTGTACAGGCCTTGCCGTTTGAGGCGACTCAGGCGAGCGATCGCTCTCGCTCGCCACCGCTCACCCAAACTCAATTTCTAGCAAGCGATTTTCCACTCACCATAGACAATAAATATTACTCGCTGCGAATCACCCAAATTGAATCTAAATTACATTCAAGTTTTAGCACTTCCAACGTATTCAATTTATCGTAATAAACTAGTCTTGATTTCTGAAAGACAGGATATCATCAGTGCGTAAGTGTGTCATACTGATAGCTCTTTCAGACCTAGAGAGTGATTCGACCACTAGCGAGTGATTCGACCACTTGCGAGTGATTCGATTACTCGCCTAGCATCAAGGTAGCGTAGCGATTGGCCACTTTCGCCTTTGAAATCTAGGCGGCAAGGCCTGCTGTATCTCAGTTAGGCAACATAACTTATTATCATTACTGGTACATGTTTGCTTGTTTTGAATGCCTACAATGTTATTAGCACATCTTTTCATGTTAGTAAATAAGAGAGCAACAACATTTTATACCGGCACTTTTTAAACCAAAATTTAACATTTCCACCCTATATGATATTTGTGAAATTGTGGCACCCTGTATATCAACTTACAAGTTGCATAATTGTCTTCCTTACACTTTCAGCTTGAGGATGGTATAAAAAATGTAGGTTTCTGACAAACCTGAGATGAATTGCAATCATTTTTGGGTGAAAGCATGTTTATTTTTCTAATTTTTAGCATGTACGGTAACACGTTTGGCCCCCAATTCATAACGCATGACCATATTTTAATGTTATTGAAGTGAATACATTGATAATGCTGCGACTAAGTGGAAATTGGGGACAATTCAGGCTTATAGGCAAGCACACTTTTGCTCATTAACATTAGGCATACCAATTGTTGGCCTACACACATGATTGACCGCTCATTTTTGTAAGTTCATGAATCTCAATGAATGCAATTAATTTTAGGCCAAGTAAAATAAAACAACATGTATAATTGTATATCATCCACACACACCCCCCCCCCTCACCCATTTTTGGAAATTTTCAAATATTTTTGTTATTTTTCCTATTTCAATATATTTCATGATTTGCTTCCTTACTTTGTTTCTAAAATTCTTGTGATGAAAAGACATGTTCAGAAGCTCTTGGTTATCATTTATAAACACATTGCAAACTCTTTCTTTTGTAAAATAACAAAAATATTAGGGGGCCTCCCTTATTTTATGTGAACATTGACAAACACTTGGCAATTGCAATTTTCATGTTTTACACAGAAATGAATGGTAAAAAAATAACATAAATAATAACTTAGGACCTTCCCTCACCGATTTTTGAAAAAGTCCGGACGATATACATATGTTTTTTTTACTTGGCCTTTACTGAATGATTTAAATTTTGATATTATAATTTATTACTCATGTATTAACATCATTTAAATTTTATATGCTCCGCGACTCGTCCAAACTCTAGCGGGATGCGGATCATTTACATGCCTACCGACAGTGTTCGAATTTAGGAAAAATAAATGGTTGTCCCACGGACAACCAGATTACAATTTCTGGTTGTCTGTCTAAGTTTTTGGTTGTCCGTAGGCCTACAAATGTGACTTTTGGCTAGATTTATCAGTATTTTTGGTTGTCCGGCGACTTTTTTAGTTGTCCCGGGCAACCGGACAACCAAAATTTCGAACGCTGCCTACCGAATTAAGATGATTTACATTATCATTAACATTGTTATCAATATGTATATGATGATCAATTATCATATTGTGGGATAGGCTTTTACGACGGGAATTCATAACAATTAGTGGGTTTTTAAGCGGGTTCGCCGTCGGACAAGTTTAGAACTGTCAAGCTTTACGTCAGGAGTAGCTCTGACTTCTTCAGGACAAAGTACCTAAGAATGAGACATGTAGACCGCCCCTTGACCTTGTCTACTGATGACTCTGAAAAGAGCCGTTTGCTGAAGACTGCCCCTTGTCAACAGAAACAAGCAGATCTTGCCTATCTGCTGATTTTGTAAGTTTTGGTGGCTCATTGAACGGCTCTTTTCAGAGCCACCAAACGCATACAAAATCAGCAGATAGGCGAGATCTGCTTGTTTCTGCTGACAAGGGCAGTCTTCAGCAAACGGCTCTTTTCAGAGTCATCAGTAGACAAGGGGCGGTCTACATGTCTCATTCTTAGGTACTTTGTCCTGAAGAAGTCAGAGCTACTCCTGACGAAAGCTTGACAGTTCTAAACTTGTCCGATTTTGAACCTACTAAAAACCCACTAATTATCAATTATCATGTTATAATTTATATTCACAAACACATACCCGCCTATACCTCCCATTGGACATCAAGTCAGCAAGAGACTTAGCTGCATCGTTTTTCTCTGCGACATTCAATACCCGATTTCCCCTCGCCATTCCTTGACTGCACTCACGAAATTGAGGATATTGTTGTACGCAGCTGTTGGTTATTATGGTGTTGCAGACTTTTGAGTTCTTTAAGCTTACCGAATTTAAGATAAGTTCACATTTTCTGATTGGATATAATATATTTAACTTGTTCAGTATATGCACACTAACAGTTAATATCATAACCATGCCTGAGCCATTCTCATAATATAATTTAGAGTCCGCAAAAGGTATTAAATTGTAAATAATTGTTTAGTTTTTGTACATCAAAAACATTTTCAAGGAAGCCGCCATTTTCCGGTGTTTCTATATCGCCATATGTTTTTGAAAATAAGAACTTCTTTTTAATGCCATTTATACAAAAACGCAAATGCCATCCAATTTATTGGTAATTAAAACAGCTATGTGTAACATTAATAATAAATGTCTTAAACTGTCTCAAACGAACTCATAATGTTTGCAACTTTAGATAATGCTTTTATAAGTTAACAACACCAAAAATTACTATTTCACATAAGGCTCACATTTGAACATTTGCCGCTGCAATTTTGTCCAACGAGGTAAAACCAAAGACTACCAACTCTGCCACATAGGGTAAATACCTGGAGTTCGTGATCCACAACATTCACGCTCCAGGGGCGTAACTAGGGCCCGGGAACTAGGGCCATAGGGTTGAGAGCCCGGGGCAAGAAACAAAATTGGCGCCCCTATCCCCCCCGAGAATATCTTAGACGCGGGAGGTGGCGTAGATAGCCCGGGTTGAGGCTAAGGATAACTTATGCCCCCCCCCCCTGATTCTTTGTTTGTTTGTTTACCCAGGTTGGTCCGTGAGGAACACATGCTAATCCACGGAAAACCATGGACCGTTCCAAGCTCATACAAATGCACAAGCCTGAATAGCCAGTGTAGGCTAATATATGCATGCTGGCCTAGATAGCTTTGATAAACAAAGCAAGAAATGGAAGAAAATAGCTAGGAAAAAGAGCCTAAAAGAGAGAAGGCCACTCCCAAACACAATTGTACAATTTTACTCTTAGCCCTTACTTCGTGAGAAAGGAAACTGGAATTCCAATCTCAGGCCCCGATGCAATCTTGACTGAACAATTGCGCGCGGAGCGGGCGAACTGAATTTTGGACAAATAAGGGAGTGTTCATAAATACTTTGGTGGGGGTTGTAAAATATGGGGGAGAGATCAAAAAAAGAAATTGGGTCCTAAAAAGGGGATAAAAAAAATTCAGTCCATAGGGGGATAAAAAAACTTAAAGTCATATACCCTGGGGTAAAATTGAGGTTTCGGATAACCCGGATTTAGCTTGGAATATTTTTGAAGGCCTTTTTATTCCAGTTTGTGATAGTCATGCGCCCTTTAAGCAGATTAAGATCCCAAACAAATCTCCTCCCTGGTTTAATGAAGAGTATCTTCACCTCAGAAAAGATCTTCAGAGCTTAAAATCCAAGGCTCATAAAACTAAGTCTGAGAATGATTGGGCAGCTTATAAAGCAATACGTAAGGGGTGGTGCAATAATTATGTGTACCCCCGGGGTGAATTATAGGGGGCAAAGATTTTTGGCAGGCCAAAAGGGGGGCAAGCATTTTTGGCAGGTCAAAGGGGGGGTCAAGTGATTTTGGCAGGTCAAAAGGGGGGGCAAGCAATTTTGGCACAGATATTTTGGGCATTGTTTCTATATTACGCCCTAAAAGGCGTAGGAAAACGTTAGGAACACGTTCAAATATGCAAAATTTCCTGCTCGCTGCGCTCGCACTATATGATAAGACAATTTAAGGTTTTAAATTCGGGTTCCCCAAAATCTTGCATGTGTAAGGGGGGGGCAAAGATTTTTGGCACATCAAAAGGGGGGCAAAGGTTTTTGGCACGTCGAAAGGGGGGGGCAAAGATTTTTGGCACGGCCAGAGGGGGGGGGCAAGCGATTTTTGGCAGACCATTTTGAGAATTCACCCCGGGGTACACATAATTATTGCACCACCCTAATAAGGTCAACAATTTAGCTACCAAGCTAAAGAGGGAATATTTTGAGACCTCAATTAGGGAAGCTGGTACAGATTCTCGTAAACTTTGGAAAACCATTAAGACAGTAATCCCTGCTTCTCAACATAAACCGATAAATAGCTTAAAGGTCAAAGACGCAGTAATTAATGATGGTGAGATAATTGCCAATGAGTTTAACAGCTTTTTTTTTCAACATAGGCAAAGAGCTCGCTGAAGCCATCCAGGCTGACCCAGTCCTTGAGGATCATCCATGCATAGGTGCATCATCGGAAGCTAGACAGTTCTGTTTTTCCAGAATAACTGAGGAGAATGTTTATAAACTTCTCAGAAACCTTGATGGTGGTAAGGCCACTGGCCTTGATAACATCAGCCCGAAACTCCTCAAGGTTGGTTATGAATATCTAGCTAAACCACTGGCTTATATCATGAACCTAAGTCTGGTAACCGGTATTGTTCCCTCTGCATGGAAAGTAAGTCGTGTTTTACCGATCTTCAAGGAGGGGGATCCCCTTGATACTAGCAATTATAGACCAATATCTGTTATACCTGCCTGCATGAAAATTTTCGAAAAAATTGTTCACACCCAATTATACAACTTTGTTGATAGTAATAATATTTTGTCTTCGAACCAGTCGGGATTTAGGCCAAAGGCATTCCACACAAACGTGTCTTGTTAACGTCTCTGATTATTTGCTTGATAATATGAGCTCAGGTCATTTTACAGGTGCAGTCTTTCTGGACCTTAAAAAGGCCTTCGACACGGTCCATCATAATGTTCTTGTTGAAATGCTTCAGAGTGTAGGAATGCATGGCGTAGAACTTGACTGGTTCTCATCGTATTTAAATAATCGTTTTCAAATAACCAAAGTGGGAGATCATTACTCTACCAAGGCTCCCATAAATTTTGGCGTCCCTCAGGGGTCAATCCTTGGCCCCCTGCTTTTTACAATTTATATAAATGACCTCTCTAACCACCTTAAGAGTACTGATTCCAAGGTCTATTTATATGCTGATGATACAGCCATTTTTGTAAAGGGTAAATCAGTCGAAGAGATTAATAGAACTCTTAATTCAGAGCTGGATCATATTTCCAAATGGTTGCAGAATAACTACCTCACTTTGAATGTCAAAAAAACCAAATCCATGTTGTTTGCAACTCAACAAAAATTAGGCAGAACCGAAGAGTCTCTCAATGTTTATATCAAAAACGACCCCATCGAAAATGTAAATTGTTTTAAATATCTTGGCATTTGGTTAGACCCCTCTCTCACTTGGAGTGTTCGGGGTAAAATGTAGCCTACGAGAAGGCATGCACATTTTTTTTGTGTGTGTACTCTCAATCTTCAAATCAACAAAATGTGCACACTCTACAATTTGGGTGTAACACTATGACTCCAACAGCTTCCAATATGAGTAGGGTCTATATACCATGTATATACGGTAATAATTCCAAACGGTAATTTTTAGCTAATGAGTTACGGTAATGACCATAAGCGTAGATCCCAGGGGGTGGGTGCGGCGGGGGGGGGCAAATCCTCACCCAATATTTCGATAGGGGGATGGTCCATACAGTCATCCCCCAATGTTGACGCCTGTAGGCCTACATGGGTTTCTGACCAATAACCCCGTATTTGGCCATTAGTAACCTAAAAACTGCCCAATTTTTACGCTTTGCGCGAATTCATTCCAGTTTCGTACCTACTAGGCCTACTAGTATATGGGATCATCAGAAACTAGGACTAAGAAAAAAGATAGGCCTAGTATTCATCCAATAATTTTGGGCCATGTTCATTGCAGGCTCAATGCCGTGCCATGATGGTAGGCCCAGTGGCGTAGCGTCATGGGGGGGGCACGTGCCCGAAAAACGGCTTGTGCCCCCCTAATGTGATCACCCACGCTACGCCACTGGGTAGGCCCTAGGGGCTGCTGTGCAATATTAAGTATAGCGGTATGAGACCCAGCCGGAGGGGTACCGGTTTTCCTAAGACTTTTTGAGTAAGCAGTGGCGTAGATTTCTTTTTGACCATTGTGGGGGACTTATGGGGCCTGGGGTTGGAAAATATTTCTTGAAATATAGTGAATCCGGCACCTTTTGGCGACAGAATAAGTTTATGGTACAAATGCGCGCGAAGCACGTGAAAGCCATTTTGAAGCTAAACTGGATGATGAAATATTGTGCAAAAGTGGAAATCCGCGCGTATAGCATAATTACTATATCGCGAAAAAAAATTGGGCTTTGGGGGCCGGCCGTAAAAAAAAAGTGACCAAATATGAGGTTAATTTGTACAGAAACACACATATACAGGCGTCAACATTGGGGGTGGGGTGATTGTATGGAGCAGCCCCCTGGCCAAAATATTGGGGGGAATTTATCCCCATCAGCTCCCATCCCCGGTTCATGTTACGAAAAACTCACGACACGTGAATGAAAGGTGATACACGCAATACTTTTTGTGAGCAAGTTATTGAGCCCCACCCCGCGAGAGCGGCGAGTGTTCGCCCTATTTTTTTCTGACCAGCCTAGCGATGTCAATTTTAAGGTTAGGGATAGTGATCTGATTAGCCCATGTGAAAGCCCTATGTCTTAGCTATAAAGAGGCCTACGACCACAAGCCCAGAACTAGTCTAGAACTATCGGGCCTTAGGCTACAAATAGCAACAGAGCAAACAAAAAAGTTTTGCAAAGTGGCGAACTTGCCCCATATTGGGGCAGGTTCGCCCATCATGCATGGGTAAGTTCACCCTAATCACAAAAAAAGTTTAAACATTGCATAACAATAACATACGGTATTCAATGCAAACATTTAGCAAGAGTATACAGGATAGCTCAGGATATTCATTCTCTTCTGGAGAGTCACTAAATTTGTAGCAGGGGTCGGGTCAGGGTGAAATGTAGGGGTCCAAAGTGAGCTTAATCATGTTTACAACTTCGGGGGTATTATGGATTAGGACATACACGATGAGTAATAGGCCTACTGATACCACATAGGGGAAAGTGGGGTAATCCCGGGCACCTTTCGTTAAGGCCACACAGGTACAAGATCAAATAAAGTTCATCAGTGAAAATCATATCAATGCAAAGTAGGAGTAATACTCTAACCAGTTTTTAATAACTCAACATCTATAGATAAGTTATAATTAAAAAACAAAATGGTAAAAAATGATGGGGTAATGCCGGACACGGGGTAATCCCGGACCAATGATTGCTGCTAAGAGGGAAAGTGGAGTAAGATGATAATCCCCTACAATGTATTGGGTACTTATGTTACCTCATGCATACAACTATGGGGGCTGTCGTTATTGTCTATATTTTCGAAATAGCAAGTGTCCGGCATTATACCCCATCTGTATAGAGACGCATGAGTGTCCGGGATTGCCCCGCACCGTCCCGACTTAATTTTTCAGTGCTTGTTCTACATCCATTTTTAAGATACCAACATTCTTACATACAGCTAACAATCAAGTATCAAACATAATTTTCATCCATAGTCATCTGTGTCCCTTGTCGCATTAATAACTGTCACCCAGCTAATAAATCACTTTTCAGATAAAAAGTCAAAAATGACCATTTCTGTTTTTGCGTAATTTTCACAAAGAAAGACGAGACCCAAAGCGCTGGTAGTAGTACACGTGAGGTACACCTTGAGGTAGCTAACACCCTAAGGTAGTATAATAGTGCCACCCTTCTCCGTTTAGCCGCAATTGATGTGTCCGGGATTCCCCACAGTCCGGCATTACCCCACTTTCCCCTAACTTTAAAAAAACATGTTTTTCAGTAGTTTTACCTTGTTTAATGGTATAATTATCAATATTTTGCATAATACGCTGATGGGGCAGGCCCACCCTCCAGTTTGGGGTAAGTCCGCCCGTGGAAGATATAGGGGAACATGCCCCATCCATCCTCAAAAGGGTGAATGTGCCCCTTGTGCAAATTTTTGTATTTTCTTCATGGTATGCAAAGTAGGCCTACAAAAGTCTTACAAATCGAATAAGGAGTTTATAACTGACAAATAATTAATAAATGTTCCCAATACAGATTTCCATTAAAACCATCTGTATTTTATGTATAACGATAATACTGTTTGACAACATTATTAATGCAAGAAAAAATTACGTTTTTGTGTAATTTGTTTGTTTTTGCTGCAGTTCGTTTTGCTATGTCGCGTAGCTAATATGAGAAGTTTATAATGACCTATGTCACCTAATTTTGCCATCGCCAAATTTCCCGATGGCCGTAGTGCTGAGAATCGCACGGTGGGTGAACCTGTCCCTATGGCGAACACTCCCCGCTCTCCCCTAAATGTGTGCCAAAATTGTTCCCTCCCCGTGGCCCATGGCCGGCCAGGTTTTTTTTTTTTTTCCTCTCAGCTGGTCAAAAATTACCTCTCCTGTGTTATTTACTAGGAAAAACGGTGTAAAAAAGTCTTAAGAAAACCGTACGAAAACGCTTTAACATGCAAATTTTCAACATAGGTCTATCTGGACCATTAATTTAAGGTTTGCAAATTGGGATCATAATTTGGCATGCGTAAGGGGGCAAAGACTTCAAAAGTTTGGCGGGCCGAGACGGGGGAAGAGATTTTTGGCAGACCGATAGCTATATAGGCCTAGTTGATATTTATCCACGAACTGTTTTAATTCGGTCTTCATTTTTAATAAATTTCAGCTTTTTCTGAGTGGTCGCCTTAATTACATTCAGTTCTACTGACTACATCCGTCACTGACTACCATCCCCCCAGCACTGGACTTTGAAAGTGATGTGCAGACAGCAGATCGAAACTAGTGGTAAGAGCCTAGACACCGAAAAAGGGGTAGTGAGACTGGGAAAAATTTTGGGTCAAAATATAAAAATTTGCACAATTTTGAAAAATAAGCTGAAAATCTTTGGAAAATTTGTAGAAAAATAATGAAAAAAAACAGGGTCATTCACGGTGAGAGATAATCAGAAACTTTCCCAATTTTTTTTGAAAAAAGGGGTCTTTTGGTGACATGAAAACAAAAAAGGAGGTCATGGGTGAGAGAGTTGAAAAATAGGGGTCATAGGCCTAGTCTAGTGAGTGCCCCCCGGACTGCCCCTTTCAAACTCGTTTCTACTATCCCGCCCTTGTGACCCGGCCTTGTGACATGCCAAAAATCCCCCCACCCCTTTTTTTTGTCTTTCAAAATAAATGTTTCCCCCTCATAGCCGGGCTTCATAGTCTCGCCCCTGTAATTCACAGCCTCATTTGAATTACTCTTTGGGTATAATCTCTTTGGATGTATCATCACTTTTATAGGTATGTCAGCCTTGTAACTTTTGTTTGACAGTCGCTGCTAGTCTCGCGGCCAGACTGTATGTGGCTATCACGAACATACAGTCTGGGAAACTGAAGGATCTACGTGATTGTGATTGGACAGTCGATTCTGAGTGTCAAGTCACGCAATTGATATAACATCGTTCGCAATTGGTCAAGATACCATGACGTAATTTAACCCCGGAAGCCTTTCGTCAGCTGGCTGCAGTGTATTACGGGGATTTCCCGGGAACTGTTTACGGTTATGTTTACAAGGATTTTATGTAAACAAACAAGGTGTTAAACATGAACAAAAGAAAGTATAATTAAAATGCTGTGTGGCGATCCGAGTGACAGCTGAAGCACGATCGCGACAGAGACAGGGCAGTTTTGTGCTGATCTAAGAAAGCTTAAAAGTGACGTGAGTATCAGTAATATATTTATATTTAATTAAATAATTAGGTGGCTGGCATTTTCTTCGGAAGGGGTGGGTCTCAAATATACTTGGGGGGTCTCATACAATTTTTAGACCAAAAATAGGGGTTATAATTTTTTAACACCCAAAATAGGGGTTTGTAGAATTATTAAGGGCTGGCGACTAAAAATTTTCACGCGCTGCGTGCGCATTCTTTAACTTCACAATCAAAATGTGCATACAATCTATAGCTATAAAATGCAAATTTTTTATGCACTTCACGCGTCTTCATCGCTCTTAGCCTTTGGCGCACTCCGCTTTAGTTCCGGCACTGAATGATTTGTCTTGAGTGCGTGTAGGTGGAAGGGGTGGGGTGGGGTTGGTCATAAAAAATTTTGACCCAAGATAAGGGGGTTGTTAAAAAGTTTTGGCCACGATAGGGGGGTCATAAAAAATTGACTCTGGTCACTGACATATTTGGGACCCCCCTTCTGAAGAAAATGCCAGCCCCTTATACTAGGTGCTTTACATGAATTGAATCCTACAGTCTGAGGGCCGATGACACACATTCGATGGGTGTAAGGTGCTTGCATGGAAGGTCATTAGTTCAAATCATCCTCCACTGACCTCCAGACCGGTGCTCCAGAAGACATGCAAATGCATTTGCATGTCTTCTGGAGCATGTCTGGAGGATGATTTGAACTGACGACCTTCCGTGCAATAATTAGGGGCTGTGCAATAATTATGAGCCGGGGAGGTAAATTTTCCGAAGCGGTTAGCCTAAAATTGCTTGCCCCACCTCTCTCAACCTGCCAAAATTATTTGCCCCCCCTTGCGCATGGCCGCATGCCAAATTTTTGGGATCCTAATTTACAAGATCATGTTGCGAAGCGCAGCAAGCAGGAATATTTATGTATTTAAGCATTTCCGTACTGTTTTCCTAAGCCTTTTTAGAGCGTTTTATTTAAAAGGCGCCACATGAATGTGTGCCAAAAATTCCTAGCACCCCCAATTTTACCCTCCTCCAGGGCTCATAATTATTGCACAGCCCCTTATATGTACCGCAGGGTGGTGAATGGGGGGGGGGGGGCAAAGTTTTTTTGGTAGGCCAAAGGGAGGTTTGATTTTAAAATAGGTGACGAAAAAATAAAACCCTGTTCTATGGGGCTGACCTACTGAGATTTTTCCAAAATTGGGAAACAATTTAAGTTTACAAATGAATGCCACTGAGTAAACCAAATGTTGGGAGGGTAATTTTTAAAGTTTGACTAGCTATAAAAATGTACCTACAGTCCACCTGATCTGCAACCAGTATGTGACCAGTCACAGTGTATCATTTTCAATTTACCAAAAAAATTGTTTGATTTTAAACAATAAAAATATTTTATTCTTTTTCCTTTAAAATTTACAGGTTGAGGTGGTAAGCCGAGTGGTTGACCAAGCCTGGGAAACTTACAGAAGCCACCTGGGAGTCAGCAATATGAGGTTCCACATTCTGCGTTATTAGTCCGATGTACACTGGTGTGGCAACAAGCACTCCACAAACAACTTTTAATTTAACACTTTCCAATTTAGAAACTAAATTTATGCAGTGAACTGTGGCAACAAATGAATAAGGATTGCTATTATGAAGCTTTGTTAGACTGGATAGACAGAAGCTGAGAATCATGTTTATTCAGTGATTCTCAAATCTCCAATGAGTGCACCACTGTGAACTCTTTAAATTACACCATAGTACCACTTTCAGTGCACCTTAATAGCATGTAATTGGTACAAAATTCACAGCGAAATCATCTGGCCATTCTTACATCTGTTCACAGCTCAACTTATTGTCAGAAAAATGCAAGTATTTTCATACCCTATGAAATACTTCCACTAACTCATTGTGTGGCAATAGATGGCCTTGAGGTCTACATGAAATGTGTAATTTCCACCTCTTGATAGGAAATTTAGTTTCATCTCTTTTAAAAAGGGTCAAGGTTCACTTGTTTCATTTAGACTTTAAATGTGTTTATGTGTTTCTGGTAACATAGGTCCTGGAATTAACTCTCAGTTGGTCAGCCAAATATTTTATAGTGAATTGTGATCACATGTACATGCTGTTGAGGTCTGTCAGGAACTAGTAAGGACATTGATGAGAGATGAATGACTATAATCTGACTTATAAATGACCATGGTATATAAAAAGAACATTTTATTCAACCTCTTTTCATGGTATCTGAAGATTTACTTTTCATACACTATTGAAAGAAACTATAATTATATTTGATAACACAAGCACTGGTAATAGTAATACTGTTGGTAATTACAGATGGCATTTAATAACAATCATGACTTTGTATTTCACGACTTTGTATGTGTAACAATGGAAAGAAAGAATAATAATTACAAGCATAATTATTTTAGTTTGTTTGAATTTGCTTTAGTGTTAATACCTGGGGAACCACTCAGAATAAATGTGTTGTCATCATCGAGCAACAATCTGCAGGAAAGGGTACTCTTTTCATGCATCATCGCTGGGTCTGCAATTTAATATACAATCCTATTAAACCTATGGGACAAAAATATTTTTGCAGGCAAAAATAAAAATCATGAAAGATCATGGGTTTTATTTTTGCCTGCAAAAATGTTTTTGTCCCATAGGCTGTAAATGTTTGAAACTGTGAATACAAGAAACTGCAAGTTGAAGGGGTTGGAATAAGCGATAGCCCGATAGCCATGCCTACCAAATTTTCCATTGGGCTATTGGGTTTTATCTCCATGTGGCCCGTCGGGCTATTTAAAAAACATTTAATTAATTTATTTAGTTATTTATTTTTTCGGTTTTGGAGTGTCCCTGGACCCTAGAGCTAAGGCCTTCAAAAATTGTTTGATTGGCGGAACCCGAGCGACCCTAAACTAAACACCCTAAAAAAATAATAATAAAAAAACCTTTTTTTTAAAGTTCCAAGGCCTTTATCATACGCAATTTACAGCTTTAAAAGCGGGTGCAAAACGAAGAAAAAAAAAAAAGGAAAAAATGCTGACCGACCTACCCTAATTTTTCAAATGTCAATCAAACAATTTTTAGGCCTAAATGCTAGGATCATTCATGGTTGATATTTAAAAAAGAAGAAAAAAATAATAGGCCCTAGTGTTTTTAATATGCAAATAGTTATATATAATGTGTTCATGTCATACTCTATTAATGATTTCAAAATGGATACAAATGCATTTTGAAATCATTAATAGAGTATCTCATGAACACACCGGCTTATAGCTTTGCAAAAACACTGGGGCCTTATTTTTCTTATCTTTTGTTTTAAATGTCAATGAAGACTGATCCTAGCATTTAGCTCTAGTACAGGGACACTCCAAAACCAAAACAATAAAAACAAAAAAAACACTTAAATACAGAATTGTACTCTCTGAACTTTAATTATTGTTCCTAGTTTGGTTCCTGAACCAAACCGTTGATTTTCAAAATTAAAAAGTAAGTGACAGATGCTTTACCACGTAACAACATACACCTTTTAATTTCTTTGTAGCAAAATTAATTACGGTACTCAAAAATTAAATTTTCTGACTGCAGTTCTTTCAGAGGCCCTGTATTAAATCAAATTCCTGTGTCATAATCTTTGAGTGTTATACATGTGTACATTGTTTATGTAATTTTTAGAGTAATACTGGAGCCCTTTTAGTTTTGTTCTCCATGAACACAATCATTTTGTGTTCTGTGTTTCTGCACAATTCATTTTCATACAGGCCAAACAAGTGTTTTTGTCTGATTTTTCTCAATTGCTGAATGCTGTAACTTTACATCTAATTGCTATTTGAGAAGTATGTGACAAATCAGTAGGCTACATAATCCACTGAATAATCAGCAATAATGGTTCTGTTCTGTCTGTTGATTCAAAAATCAGTTGTTCAAGGTGGCCATCACAAGGTCCAATTTCCAAATCATCATGCATGCTCCTGTAAGACAATAATAACAATTAAACATAATATATTAAATGGGTCTGATAAATGTCTGCATGGAGATTTATTCACCAATAAAGTGAGAGCTGACGTCTCATTACGTATCATTGAATCAGTGACATTATGGGGATTTAGTATTTTTTCTTTCAAATCAAAAACAAGTAAAAAGAGCCATTTTAATGTGCTGCCATAGATTATGTTTTTCACATTTTCAAGCCTTTCTGTGATTGTTTAGCGTAATGTAGCCTCTTCCAGTTTTTTAGTTGCTTGTCTTATCTAGGCTTATTTATATTCCACCATTCTTAATTTCACCATTATACTCTATGGTGTTTTGCTGTTGGCATGATTCTAAAGGAAAAAATGAGTTGACATTAAGAATGTTTTTACTTACAAAGTAACAGGTCACTGTCTGTCAGAAACCCAAGATCGTGTTGCATCAAGCCATCTCCATTACTGTTAGCTACTGTTGTTCATCAGATGTCATCTTGGTCAACTGCAAACCAAATACACAAATTAATGATTTAATAAATAGCAGTTTTTTTCTCACAAATGATGTTTTCATCATAAAATGAGTAAAAAACTTTTAGGGTATATCCCCATTTACCAATTCCTCATGTTTGCTAAAAATTGTGCCCTGAGCTGGCGCTCTAATTGGATATGGTATATTAACCGGCACTCAACTTGAGCTAGCTAAACCTGATTTATCTCTAGGCCTCAACCGATATGGCAGAACTGTCTACCGATTGGATATCGATGTAAATAATACCGGCCAATATCTGATCCGATCAGATATCAGTTTAAAAAAAAAAATGTATTCAATTTTTAAAAAAATTTTCCCAAAGTTTCCAGCGACTTTGAAGAACCACTTGACCTACTCTGAGGTGCTAAGATCAGAAACAATTACAATTTTCCATGCATTTATAATAATTATGTAGGCCTAATAGATGAAGAGCTAAGAGGTAAACATTTGTTGATGGTTTGCATATTGGATAACAAACTGTAATGTTTTCGTAATTTTTTTCCAAATTGTTTTCTTCAAATTAACTCTGCTAGCACCTCAGAATAGGTCCAGTGGTTCTTCAAAGTTGCAGAAAACTTTGCAAAAAAAAAAAAATTAAATTTTTTTTGGACTGATATCCGATCCAATACCAATATCGAAAATATCTGGCCGACGCCACGGTACAATATCCGATTTAATGATACTGAGATAAAATTGTTACTAAATTTGAGATAGATTCAAAATAACAAAATCGGGGACTTAAAAAGAGAAAAAAAAATTCCCACCATACTCCCATGGGACCAGGATTTGTACCATTCGAGAATCGAGACAGTAACGTTTGCTTACTACTTACTTGAGAACTCTAGCTTCAAATTTGCACACAATAGTTTTACATGTACAGCTTTGTACGCATTCGATGCTATCATGCTCGAGTCCATTTGCTATCATTATTTCAGTGGATCTGCCAATCAGCACTGACATGTAATATTTCTGCTGATTTTGATGCAAGTTAAAATTTGATTGAGTCAACTGTGTATTTTAAGGAAATGCTGCCTATTTTAACAGTCTAATATTTAGTTGAAGTGCAAACTGCAATTTTAGCAACATTTTTGATACGATCTCCAGCAGTGATCGGCTGTATTTACTTACAGCTTCCCTAGCCATTGATTTCTAAGTACTAGATTTTGAGAGCTCAGGACTCGTCTTTAAATAGTGTGAAGCTATCTGTGACAAATTCAAGCTAGACTTCTCGTATAAGCTGCTCATGTGTATTGTGTAATTACACACACAATCAAACGCTTATAAATTAACACTGTTTGAAGGCCGCAGTCACCTCGCACCACATCATGAACCCCGAAGAATCCCGAAGTAAAATAGGTTGTAGTAAACCTTTGAAGAGCCCGTACGTACAGTGATGTTGCAAAGTCAGATCTAACAATGTGTTATGTACGGCACAAAGTTAATTTGTAAATTTCCACTGACTCCACATCAGCAGATCACCTCTGCAGACAACAATTCCTCCGGGAGTTTCCAATAAGACAGACAGACAGACAGACAGACAAGTGTGTTCCAACAAATGACTGAGTAAATTTTGTGATGTACACTCTCGTCAAAGGTTTACTCATGTACTCCAAACGCCATGCCATCAGACAGAATCAGTATGTAGAGTATCATGCATGCATGCAATGGCTAGTATTATAATATATTTATAATATTCCAGTGTAATAGTATGTGTGCCATGTACAAATGTGAAATGATGTAAACATTGTAATGTACAGATGTATCATGCAGGAATTTTAGACGGGACTATGGACCTAGCCTGCGCCTGTCGAGCTGTATCAATAAAATCAACAGAAATCAGTTCGTTAAGTACTTACTTTCTCGTCTTGAGATTTTCTTTCGTGCTCAAAATTACCAAATAGATGTTGAAAATTCGTTCAATTTTCATTCAAATCTGCTCGCGTTGACAGATCGTGCTGCGGCGAACGAAATCAATCAGCTGTTCAAAGGTCAAATCAAATTGATCAGGTCAACAGTCACTTCCGTTTCCCCGAAATATGGGGAACCAATCAGAAGAGTCGTTATATGTGCTCTTTTGCAGACTGTTTGTTAGGAGGATCGACGAGTGTCAGACCGACGCAAACTGGCTGTGTAGGAGACTAAGTCGCTGCATAAGGCTTGCTATCACGCTTTGTTATTATCTTGCCACATTACGAACCGTTTACTAACGCGACAATGAGACTACTGATTACATGATCGTGAAGTGCAAAATTATGCAACTGTAAATCCTGATTCCTGACATTGATGGGAAATGAATATTGCTATGTGACATTCACCACTCAGTCACGAACTCAGAATGTCGTTTTATAGGATAATAAGCAACAGTGTGATCAGAAACCCAGGTGCGCGTCTTTTAGTTCAGTCGGCTTGTGTGCCAAGAAAAAGATTCAGGTAAGCTTAATAAAATTAAATAATGATGTTAAACTACTGTACTGGTACTCCCGGTGTCGTCACTTAACATTCAAAGGCGTAACGCATGATCGTTCCCTAAGTCAAAAATACCCCCCTATTTGGCGCGGTTTCAAGAACATTTTCGTCATTTTGTACCCCTATTTTACACGAAAACGGGTACAAATTAGCCTTAAAAAATACCCCTATTTTTGGCATTTCAAGTACACTTTTACAAAAGTACCCCTTTTTTAACATTTCAAGAACACGTACACAAAAACACTTGTTCTGATTCATTGTCTTTTCTGAGGAGAAATCTGTTGTCCTTTTAATATATAAATTTGGAAAATAACAGAAAAATATATACAAATACATCCAAGCAATATGATGCATCATGTGTTTTTTATGATACAGTTATCAACAATGTAATCTTTCCTCCGCTTTTTTTTTTTTTTTTTTGCAAAATAAAGCTTGAAAGTTGAATGTGACCAATACATAAACTGACTGACAAAAATTACGAACTCGGGCATTTGCCACGAATTCCCTCACGCTCCACTCAAACCACTAGATCAGCCCCATCTTTAGATATTTTCAAGAAAAACCTCTAGCTTGCCGGTCACCAAATAGTTAGCGATTTGCGGTTTTCGCCCTGCTGACTACAACTTCAAAAGGTTCAGAAGGAACAATTCCTTTATGATCAGGTGCCATTTCAAGAGTTTGTGGCCTGTTTGTGGGTACCCAGTTTGTCAAGGCTCCGGAGGCCGGGCGATCATTAATAAAGCCGATGAAAAAGTCCCATGGAATCAGCGGCCAAACTGGGTAAGTCCCCAGTGACGAATCGGTGTAAACAAACCATGAAACAAATAAAACCGAGTCGAAAGCGTGTTGCTGAATATTTAGGCGGGATATTAGGAAGGCAAAAAGTTTCACAAAAGTGAAATTCTGGAGTAAATTGAGCGAGAAATGGTAGATTTCTTGGGATTTCAACATTATCATGATTCACAAAAATATACCCTATTTTTTAATTTCGAGTACCGTACACCGTCGTCAAAAACAACCCTATTTTTTAAACATCGCGAACATAGTTCAAAAATAACCCCCTTTTTCGCGAAATTGGGAACGATCATGCGTACACATAGTCAATGTTAAGTGACGACACCGGGCTGGTACTGCTGTATTCAAAGTGCAAATGGTAGTCATGTAACGACCAAAAGATAAATTACTGACTATCATTGAAGACTGAGTTCCGTAGTCTAGTAGGGCCTACTGCAGGCTGGTCACTGCTGGTGATATCGTGATCTACATACATTAGGCCTAACATACATCTCTCTATCTCTATCATGGTTGAGTCGGCAGGGAAATAAAACATCACACCAGCTTGATTGGTGCCCGGGGTACTCAAGTTTGGTTTTGGTAGGGACGTGCCGCTGAGATTTTGGAAGTGGACCCATAAATATACCAATTTTTCAAGAAATTTGGACCCATTGTTATACCAAAAGTCAAAATTTTTGGCCGAATTTAACCAAAATTGTCTTAGTTTTTTTACAAATTTTCCCAAAATTTTGGGAAAATTTTGGCTAGATTAGGCCCTTCACAATTAATTCTTAGTTTCCTGTTCATGGTTGAAAACCAGGGATGAGGCGACTTTTAATTATTAATTATTAATTATCTTTTATTTTCTTTATTTTAAAATAAGTGGTCGCAACCTACATCAAGCCATTTTGACAAGGAGCATGCATTTAATTATTTTACTACTATGTTTGATTTTATACATAAGTATAAATGGTACAATTAGGTTCTATGTTTATTCATCATTTAATATAGATGATATGATCAAAGTCAGAAAGTAGTGGTAGTCATTAAAAGTTATTTTTAAAGAGAAAATCCAAAATATGAATAAAATAATTAAATATTGTGCAATTCTCTACTTTGGACGCGGGCGGGAAACAGGAAACTAAGAATCAATTGTAATTGGCCTTATGGAAAAATTGGGCTATTTTCCGAAAAAATTGAGAAAATTTTGAAAAAAGGACCCATTCATATACCAAAATAGGCTTTGAAAAAGGGGTCATTGATATACCAAAAGGCTTAAAATGCTACCCATATTTGCGGCACGTCCCCATATGGTCATTTGTACTGAGTACCCCCCCCCCCCCCGGGATTGGTGCTCTCGCGTGCATGACGGGATTAATAATTGCTTGTGGTTTTTATTTCTTTCTTGAAGGCTTCCAGGCTTGGTAAGGTTACGGTGGTCTCTCGGTAAGTCGGTTCCAATCTCGAGTTGTACCAGTACGAGCCTACGAGGAAAGTAGAAGAACTTGTACATTGCATTGTATATGTTGGTGTTGGCAGATGCCTCTTGAATTTTCTTGTTATGACTACCTCTGCTGGTCCTACTGTCTACTGCTGGTGTGATGTACTGTTACTGGTCTTTGTTGGTCCCCACCAGGTTATTGTCAATTTTGAATCATATGAAGGCGACTTTTTCTTCTTCTTTCTCTCAGGGTGTCCCATTCGTTCTAAGACAGTCAGCATATCAGTCACACTACTCTGCTGCCCATAGTCATTCATACAGAAGCGTGCAGCTCTTTGCAACTTTTGATGTCTTTCTCGTAGTGGGGATCCCATACCACTCCAATATTTGGTACACAAGTATTTCATATGCTGTGGTTTTCACCTCTGTTTGGTACAGAACCATAAATTCCTTCTTAGAAATCCAATGGTCCTGTTGGCTTTCTTGATTAATACATGTACTTTGTTTCTATGGGCATCCCATTTAAGACCGCTGTCCAGCTAGCAGCTCTACTCCCAGATAAGGATGAGATGAGACTTCTATCAAAACTTGACCACAGAAGCTGAAGCTTGTTGTTGGAGGGTTCCTCTTATTGGCAATTTTCATGATGTAACATTTCGCAGGGTTAAACTCCATCAACCATTTATCCTGCCATTAAATGCAGTTGAAGGAGATCTCTTTCAAGCTGACAAAGATGTTCTTCAGACTTTCCCAATGAGGACACAACACAATCATCTGCAAATAATTTTGACTTGCATTATTATCTGGTTAGTCATTGATGTATAGTAGAAAGAGCAGTGGCCCTAGCACTGTACCCTGAGGCACTCCTGATAGAACTGGTACTGGTACAGATGCCTCTCCATTGCAAACAACTTGCCGAGTTCTCCCAATCAGGAAGTTACCAAACCACTGGAGTAGGTTACCCGGGCTGATTCCATAGCGATGGAGCCTGATGTGGTACCTTGTCAACTGCTTTTGAGAAATCAAGTATTGCCATATGTGTGTTGTTTCACCAAGATGCCTTGGCATGGTTGGATTAACTTCAGTGTTATGCACGCACAAGCTGGTGTACATCGCGCACTTAAAGACGCGCAGTGTACATGTACACGAAAAATCATTACCCCAGTAAAATTTGGTCCAAAACACCAATATTCCTTGGAGCGGTAATACACAAAATTAGTTTTTATGACCTTTGACATTCTTTTATGCGAGTGTCCTTCAGGATTCAAAAGATAACCTCTGCTCCAATAAATTATCCCAGGCTATTGTCTGAAACTGCTCCACAGAAGATGCATCATAAATAACAGCTTATTTGAGGACTTGAGTTCTGCAGTCTAGTAAAATTTAATGCCCGAGATATGAAATTTTGAAACATTGTTTTAATGTTAGACACCAAAGTGGCAAATATAAAAAACAGAACATGAAAAGATTGGACCTTGCCCCATAAAGGATTAAAACATTTAGTATGACAAAATATGAACCTTTTGTATTTCTTTTCCCCCCAGATGTGTTGCAGTAGCACCAAACCAAACCAGGAGTATATCTGTTTGTGCTTGCCACTGTGCCAATAGAGACTCAAATGCAAGAACTGAAGATGAAAAGAGCAATGATAAACTAGAGGATCAACCAATTCGTTATTCAACAAGCAAAGCAACAAAATGGACTGTGAATGATAGCTTTGGTGTGAAAGAAAAGCCCGCAAATCCAATGTGGAGAGTAGTACTAATATCTAGTGTTATATTAGTTTTCTTAGGATGGGCATTCATCAGGAAAGAATCAGAGATTGATAGGATGTTGGAGAAAGATTTATATCAGCAATTTGAAGAAAAGTATCCAAATTACAGAGCACCTGGAAAAGATAAGAGACTTTAATTTGAGACCTGGCAGAAAAGAAGACCTAGGACGGTACATGGTAAAAGTGGACTATTTCGTCATCCATGGATTATTTATACATCCAAGGATTATATATCTTGAACATTGTTGCAATATTGAAGTATGTTAGTAAATAATATTATTATCTAAAACTGTTGAGGTTTGTCAGTGAACCTCACAACTTACCTTTAAATTAATGATGTCCAGTAAGAGCTTCATTAGTATGTCATTTAACGGTTTTAAATGTGCCATGTTGGTTAGGCTCCGATCACTCAGCATGCCAGTAAAAAGGAAGGTGACCTGATATATTTGGAAAATCAAATTCTTTAAAACTTAAGTATAACATAAAATGTCATCCCTTTCAAGCAAGCACTCATGCAGAAAGAAAATTTAAATGTTTTTGTAAATGTGACCAATTCCTAATGGAATTACCGACATTTATACAGTGTGATATTGGAAGTCTACAGTGTTTTTATTAATGATAATCATCATGATCATGTCATATATTGATTTCAAGTGAAAGGCCCTATTTTTCTCATAAACATATTGAAATTAGAAGTTCCAACTCAGTGTATTTCCAAAGATATCATCAAAAAAACTGCCTAATAAGTCTCAACTATGGTATTGGTATTCCATATTTGAAACTAATTCAGCAGTTTTTTGATGATTTCTTAGGAAATACACCGATTTAGAACGCCAAATTTCAATATGTTTATGAGAAAAATATGAGCTTTCATCTGATACCAAAATCAGCATTTTGATGAGGTAAAGTGGGGATGAGATTTTCAATCAGGTTACCCACCTTTAAACCAGTTATCACAGCAGCTGCGAAATTCCGTGTTCCGATTGTATGGCAAGTAGTATGCACCAACAAAGAAGCTGGTTTTGGAGCAAGAAATCAGGTTTATTGATGAAAAACCTGGTTTCTTGATCGACACGGTTTATTCATGATCAAGACACCAGGTTCTTAACAGACTAAACCAGATTTCAATTTTATTGTGCAAAATACATGCCATACAATTGAGCTGTTTTATTGTCTTTGTTTATCATGCCACCGCTTGGCAGGGTTTGATTTAGGGGCCATCCATAATTTTCGCCATTTTCACTTACGCACAAAGCGTGCGTAACTTTTTACTCCCCTCGAGTTATACACAAATAGAATGAAAACTCATTACAAATATCCGCCATCACCAACATCCTGAGGGGAGGGAGGAAATGGAGGCCAAAATTTCAATTTTGAAGCCATTTTTCAAACTTCACCATGGTCAAGGTCAAGTCACATTTTGGTGTGGGCTTGTGTATGTGATGTGTGTTTGGGTCTGTACGTCACATTAGTGGGTATAAGATACCCTCACTGTATCCCGGGGGTGGGGAAAGTCATTAATTTAAACGTACAAAAGATGACCACCCTGCCCCCTCCTTGTTTCTCCCGGTTGTTTCTCTGAGGGGAGGGGTCTTAATCATGATCATTAAATGGTACAAAACATATAGAGTATTCATAATGCATTATGTGTTACGCTTCACTATTAAGGGAGCTCAATTATGACCCATACCTGATGAGGGGGCCGGGATATCATCATTTGTGCGGTTACATTAATGACTTTCCCCACCCGCGGGGATACATTGAGGGCATCTTATACCCACTAATTGTGACGTATTTAGACCCAAACACACATCACATTTACACAAACCCATCTCAATATGTGACTTGACCTTGGGGACGTTTGAAAATGGCTTAAAATCAATTTTAGCCTCCATTTTCCCCCTCCCCTCAAGATGTGGGCAATAGCGGATATTTGTAATAGGTGAATTTTGTTTACAATAAGTGTTGCCCGGGAAATGATGTAATAAAAGATCAAGCACAATTATCTATCAGTGTGATGCGATCAAGCAAAATCAGTCGGAACTCTTATTATTAGAATAGTAAAAGCATTTTACAAAGCTGCATTTTGCAGAAAACCCTATTGAAATTGAACAACCAGTTCCAAAGATACGAGCAATTAAAGTAGGGATAACCATCAAAATTTCAAGTCCAGGTAAATTTTTTTTTCACAACCAAAAATGTCAATGTTATTGGGTTTAATATGACCAATTAGTAGGTGTATGCAAATTAAATCCTAAGTGTCATTGAAGGTCATTGACTCATTCACAACAATAGAGGTTATCCACTTCACTCATCATGCTCATGTGTGACTTCTAACAAAAGGTGCTGGTTCCCGTAGTATTCCTCATTCAAAATAATTCAATACATGACCTCGGAGTTACCTGCATGACTTTCGCGGGCCTATTTTGAAACAGTTACGGTTGCACATTCAGGTACTTCTTTTGAAAGTTATAAACAAGGTATAGCCAGCAGCAAGTTGTAGATGTATAGGCCTAAATATAAGAAAACGTGTAGGGTTGAAATCAGGTGAAAAATACATCGAATGGGCACGAAACTTCACATTTATGTTCAGAAAGGTGTCTTCTTAGCATGATTCGAAAGGAGTATGGAAATTCCAAAGGGAAGCTGGTGATTTAATTTGTAACTCGAGATCTACTTGTTCAATTTTTTAACCTTTTTACAGAGGGTATGATCCCGGGGGGGGGGGGGCACTCAACACAAATGACCATACGCACAGGAAAATGAAATAAGTTATGTTGCTGTAATTTGCAAGATAGTTACAAAATATAATTGGCATTAACTTCCCCAATGTTTACAGAAAAATATTGAAAAATAAAAGAATGAGATCAATTTAGAAATGTCTGTGCAAGCAGTGCACAGTTGAGCTCCCTGCATGTCTATGGGAGTGTTCTAATCAAGTTGATGGTTCATTGGTCATCCCTAATTAAAGATTAGACTTTACAAAACATAGGGAAACAAAAGGAAATATTTCCTTTGTTTGGGTATATATCTCAAAATCAATATTTCCGAGTTCCGACTGATTTTGCTTGATCGCATCACATATTACCATCATATCCTATGTTTTCAAAAATGATGATATATTCATCTGATCTTTTACTTCTTTTGAGGAGTGTATTTGAGACCAGTTGGATTAAAATTTGAGCATTTTTCCAACTGTAGATGCCTGTGGAGGCCAAAATTATACCTTTTTGCCTGTAAAAACTGTACTTTTTCTGAATCCTTATGATGAGAGCAATGCATTGGTATGGGGGTTATTTTTAAAGATTTGACCAACTTTTGTATTTAAATGCAAGCCTAACACGTAACCATTTACACATACTTTGGGCCATAAAATTTATGTAAACATTATTTAAGTGCCCGTCCAAAATGACTAAGTATCCTGGGCAGTTAATTTAATACATTGTAGTATGAATACAGTGCATGTATATTGTGTACAATGTACAAGAGAGCCATTGAACAGTGTAGCGGTTTGTTCAAGCACATCGATAGACCAGTCCTTTGCAGTTGCGGAGCCAGGGAGTGTAGGGGCAAATTCCTCCTAGTCAGAACTCTTGCCCCCAGTAAAAACCCAGAATTTCATTCCCCTGAAATTCACTTTGCCCCCCCCCCCGAAAAAAATTCCTGGCAAACGATGATGTAAAGTGTTCTATAATACAGTTAACAATGGAAACAATATTTTTAAGAGAACTTCAAAAGCAGGAAGGAGCCTGAGCCACTGTTCCATGTACTCATTGGACATTTGAGTGACTGAGCAACCACCTCAAGTTAGTTACCCAGCAAACACAAAAACGTGTTAAACCATAGTTCTACAGTCTATGGTTAAACAAGTTATATTTTCAATTTTGGGTTATATCAAGGTCATGAAAACGTTTTGAAAATGTTTTGTCTGAAAACATAGTGGAACAATATTTTCAAAATATTATTGTAAACTAGTTTTGTAAACATGTCAAAATATTTGCAGTACCAAACAACATGTTTTAATATTATGAAAACGTTTTATACCCTTTATGTAACCCAACATTGAAACGTTTTCTGACCTTTTATAACCTTTTGCAAATGATGTCGAAAACGTTTTGTGTTTGCTGGGTAAGCATATGTTCCTGGTTGTATCATAGACAGTCTATGGTTGTATGCAACATGACAATATTTTTGGGGACCACCCAAGTTTCATGACACCATGAGTTTGAAAAAACAAAATTTGCAGTTTTGAATAAATCATGAAAGAAAGAAAAAGAAAAATCGCATTTTACTTGTCATTTTTCGTAACTGGCATGTATAGATCAAATCGAGTCATCACCATAATGGAACACTTCTCCTGGGGTCCATTAGTTTTGTTTGTAGCAAAATCCATTGTAATGCATTTGGGGACTCACCGAGTCAAGTTTCGTTTTGGTAGGGGTATATATGCCGCTGAGAATTTGAAAGTGGACCCATCAATATACAAATTTTCCCAGAAATTTGGACCTATTCATGTGATGCATAATTAGGCCAAGAAAAAAAATTGTTTGCCCTTTCATGAAAAAAATCAGGGGGTCGATTTTTTTAAATGATGTACACAGCGGATGTTTAAGTCCCACATTTGTTTCAAAAACAAAACAGAAACAAAGAAAAACAGTCATGGAAACATAATCATGAGGTATCATTTGCCAAAGTTTGGGTTTCAAAATGCTCAAAAATATCTTAGAAGATACCAAAATTACAAAAAATGTTAGGTTATTAAAGGAAAAATGTGACATGTCATGTCAAGAGCAGACACTTTTTAGCAGGATCGTAAATGGAGAAATAGCCAATAAAATGTGCCCGGGTGATTTTTTCAGTCTGGGTTTGTTGCGAATTTGTGATGTTATTTTAAGTTTAAAATATAGATATTATCAATTTAAAATATTTTCAATTTAAAATTCTTCATAGGTACCTTGGTACCAATAATAATATGTTTAAATTTGGTTATGTTGATTCCAATTTGTGTTATTTTTGTAAACATGAAGTTGAGACTATACAGCATCTCTTTTGGGAATGTAATGTTGTAAGAAATTTCTGGAATGATGTTCAAAATCAAATCATAAAAAACAGGTTTACCTGGACATGAAGAGTGTTTTGTTAGGTATTCTTGACCCAGATGTGTCCAAATTCAACTTCCTTGTTCTTCATGGGAAAAAATTCATTTATGATGTGAAGTATAAACAAGGTTCTCTAAATATAAATGTTGGAACTCCATTTTGTAAAATAATTATAATTGTATACCGTATCATGTTTATTGAGTACAAATGCATTGTTGTTTATACATATCACATATCATAATGTTTTCTATGATTATATTATTCATGCTTCGTTGTATGTAACCTGTTGATAAAATAAAAGCACGGTGTACCTGGTGTATACTGTGGAAAGATAAAAAAAAAAGGTTAAAATATTGTCCGATAGTTTCAGACCAGAATATAACTGGCATCTTGTATTTTTTGAGACATTTTTCAAGATAATACTAATACCTACTCTCAACATTGTCAATAATATTTTTAAATGCCGATATCCCAATTTCCAATTTTATAATACCATAACTTACGATCTCATTATCTTCTCTTAGGAATGTCCGATTTCATTGGGGAAAATGGCGTTATGGAGCAAAATATCTCTATATTACAATTTTTTTCTTGGCCTTTCACAAACGTACCAGGATGTTCATGAAGCACAAGGTTTATTGCTCCCGCTCTGCTGGAATTGTTGACTGCTTGAGCAAATATTAAGGTGAATTTTAAAGTGAAATTTGCATCATTTTCCGCCGTTCTTGCATTTAAATTTGCCATCACTGAAGCAGGACTGTCCGTCCTTTTCACTTTGGAAAACCCCCCAAATGAGGGACAGTTGGCAGGTCTGTATGGAAATGTTTGCATTTTTGTCAATTTTTCAGACAAATTGGAGGGGGGGGGGGGTTATTAGAGGAGAGCATTTATTACAAAATACGGTATGGAAGTATTCCTGTAGGCCAATGTATAAGCAATAATTTCCCATGCTATACTTTATAATACCATTGTTTCACTACCATAGCAATGAATACAATTTTTGAGTAGATCGCCCTGCACTACAAGCAGATTGCACTAATCACCTGTGTATGTCGGCAAACCGATTGAACACAATACCGCTCTGTTCAAAGATACTATTTACAGGTGTGAGTGATTAGCCTTTCTTTGACATCTCTAGTTCAACGCATATATTCCGTGTGAACGTTGTAGTGCAGGGCGATGTAGTCAAAATTGCATGCATCTATAATTGCTATGGTAGTTAATTTGATTAACTACGTCACTTCTACGGCGAATAGGGACGGGTGGTAAACACTATTAGCAAACAAGCACGATGCTGTCCAATGCAATGCAGCAGCAACATTAAAACCTTCAGAAAGTTTGGAAATTTTTTTCAAGCACCTATACCTCGGATTATTTGCGACATGTTCGTATCGTGTTGCATATCAATGGATAGCTACTCCCCTGTACAATGACACCACAAATGATAAACAAATCGCCTTTTTCACGCCCGAGTACGTCTTGTGAATATAGTCCAGTCTCAAACGGAATACGCCAAACTGACAATTATTCTGTGCAGCAAGCTGCAATCCCATATCTTCACAATCTGAGACCTAATACATGTACTATCCTTCAAGATGACAACGCTTGCCCCACAGAGCCAGGGTAGCAGAGTAGTCAAGGACTACCTACAGAATATGGGAGTAGAGAAAATGGCATAGCCTGCTATCAGCTCAAACCTAAACCCGATTGAACACTTGTGGAACCAGCTTGGTAGTGCTTTGCGTGCCAGAGCAACTACATTGATATGCAACATGATATGAACATTTTACATGTAATCCGAGATACAGATGCTTGAAAAAAGTTTCCCAAACTTGAGTTGTTCTGCAAGATTAACAACTACCACACCAACACTGGTAAGCATGCCATAACGGCATTCCAAGTATGTGGAGTACGATTGTTCACACCAACCCTGCACTGCTCTTGATATGCATTATTGAATGTGGCATCTTCTGAATGTCCAAATAGATTTGTTGCATTTGGTTTGCACATACCTAAAATGTCATTATTCCTGAACCCAGGGCTTGAAATAAGGATTTCAGATCCAGGAGCAATTTCTGGTGTTTTTGTGTAAATATTGCCCCAGGACTGGTCAATACAAATACAGTTCTGTTTCAGAACCAGGGGTAAATTTGCTCCTGCTTATTTCAAGCCCTGCCTGAACCATGAGTTCCCAACCATTTTCCCTCTTTACTTTTGAGCTCTCAACTTGGTTATGTTTATATTCGATCACTACAAAAAAAGATCAAAACACTGAAGAATTTTTATGCCTGAGGTGGTTTATTTCTGGGCGAACACACATTGCAGACTCAAGACTACAACAATTTACAGGTACTTATTTACAACACGGACAATTAAAAAATAAATGCCATCTAGTTACTTCATTTCACATCAATGTCTACTCGAACATAAAAATGTTAACATGACGTCAGGAATCCTTCCATGAGCATGACTGAGATGTGACCTGCAGATGGTAGATGGCACTATTGACTGCAAATGATCTTAACAAGTAGTTATCCCACATAATAAATACACAAGCCCATTAAGTACTATTCCAGAATCAATGAAATGAATGTGCATTGTAGCTTGACTGTTTTGACCAAGTACATGTACTAGTACATCAACACATGCGAGCATCACTTAACTTCCAGAGCTTTATGCATGTGAAATTTTCACAAATTTGTCCCTGAAATGTAGCAAATAAAGTAGAGCTACTGGGCAGAATTATTTTACATGTGCGCAGGAACTACTGCAAGCAAAATTTGCGAGCCTATCAGGTAACAAACAGGGTCCAGCCCTTAAGTTGGCAGCACTTTTTGAGATCTCTAAGTAAGCCTGTTGACATTAGCTCGGGTATAGGAAATCGAAGCAGAGAATTTGATAAATTGTGACCCCCCCTACTTTGAAGCTTTAGAATATTTTGACAATTACGCTGCTTCACTTATAATATCTATAAACACCTCAGACACTACAGCAGGCCTTGAACGAAATATGAAGTTATTCTACTAGAGTGTAAACCCAACTACCGTGTACTTCCCACCCAAACCAATATTTCATTGATCAACGTTTCATGTACATCAACCCAATATTTTTAGTTTTCCAAAATCTTGACACTTTTGCTAGAATGTATATTAAGTTCAGTAGTTAACCCAATTTTAGTTTTCATTCCAAAATCTTAAATTGATCAATGTTTTATGTCAACCCAATTTTAAAAGTACCAATACTTAAAAAGTGTTAATTGTGTTCAACTCCATTAATAATTCATAGTTAGTTCAAGCTCTGGCTAGAACTTGGTCACTATACTTACCGTTTCATACACATTAAAGCAATATAAGTTAAAACCATACAAATATTGTGGGTAGTTAAGGGAAATACAAAAATGAAGGACATAATTTTTGTCTTTTTCAGCACATTGAACTAGATGACTTGGTGATAGTGACAGCTTGCTCACAAACAATGATATTTCCCTGATATAATAAGGATTTTGTAGATTTAGCACTGCCCTTTATACAATGCATTTTTCCACTACTGAGAAGTTCATCTTGCAATAATAAACACTTTCAAAAATCAAAATTATGCTAAATCCTTGATGACTTATTATTTTGTTTTTAGACTGACAAGTTTGTGTGACCAAGCTGCCACCATAGTGATTGTAGGCACCCAAATGTAAATCCTGAAATATAAAATGTTCTCTCCAAGTTGTGCCAGGCTTCACATTTTGAATGCATACAACACTTGTGTTAAAACATTACTATAACTACAAAAGTCCACCAAAATGATGTGATAAAAAGTTCTTTGATAAAAGGTGCAGCATATTTATGCACGTTCTCCACGGATTCTTCTTGCCAGTTGGATGTCCTTTGGCATTATAGTTACTCTCTTTGCGTGGATAGCGCACAAGTTTGTGTCCTCAAACAGACCAACGAGGTAAGCTTCACTGGCTTCCTGTATTTCAAAAGATACAAAGAAAAGAAAGTGTAATAATTATTATTATGTGATCAAAATCATGCCTTGATTAGCCTAACCACCTACAATAATATAACAACCAAACTCATTTTATATTGCAACTCTTTCTGGATACACTAATTCTCAAGACTTTTTCCCAAGTTTTTCAGATCATCAGATGCAATATGAAAATAACACAATGTTATTACTGGGTCACACAATTAAAAGCTGATGCACCCATAACCAACCCTTTATATATTTAGTGGAGCACAGGCTGCAGGGCTCGATTAGAGGGGTTTTACAACATAGTTTTAATCTGCGCATATAGATTTTATTTTCTATATCAACCCCTGGTGGGCTGCAGTGCACACTTGCTATTTTTATTTCTTGGACAAATGTGCCCACTGTCAAATGCGTGTGCATACTAACTTCACAGAAGTTCCGACCTTAGCAACTGGCAGTCCAATAACATTGTGTATCATGATTCATGTTTATTTTTCGTAGACCTGTGCGTACTAGACCGAATGATTATGTGTGTGGATGCATTCTTTCAAATTGTACATGTCGTGTCCGAGAATTAAATACAACGGTAAAAAAAATCGGCTCTGAAGCAGCAATAAGAATGAACATGGCAAGTATAATAACAGCATCATGCATCTTTTGCAAACACTCGCATCCAACATTGTCGTGTCCACACAATACTTCGCAGAACAGGACAATAAGGCAGAGTAGGAAATAAAAAACGTTTCTCGCCACTCCCACTTCCTTTTTTGAGACCGCTCAAATTTATTTTAATTCTTTTTAAAGTTTGGTTAGAACTTTAAAAAAAAAGATGTCTAGGGAGTCGAGATATTTTCTATAGCACAGCAAAACACTCTTGGAAGGTTCCGTGATCATTTAGGAAATAAAAAAAGCCCCTAATCATTGAAAACCGGGATGAGAAACATGTTTCTATTTTTACTCGGCCCAAATAGGTTTTCATTTTAAAGATAAAATGTCATGCCTACCTGCAGTGCTCCAATTGCAGCGCTCTGGAATCTCAATTCAGTTTTGAAGTCTTGGGCAATTTCACGGACGAGTCTCTGGAATGGCAGTTTCCTGATCAAAAGTTCTGTGCTCTTCTGGTAACGTCTAATTTCACGAAGAGCTACTGTACCCGGCCTGTAACGATGTGGCTTTTTTACTCCACCAGTTGAGGGTGCACTCTTACGTGCTGCTTTGGTAGCAAGTTGTTTACGTGGTGCCTTACCACCAGTTGACTTACGAGCTGTCTGCTTGGTACGAGCCATCTTACTTATTTATTTATATCTGCAAAAACAAATAAGTAAAGAGTACATAAGCCCCATGATAAAAAATTTCAAAGAAAAAAAAATGTTATCAGAGAAATGCATCTTATTTCCAATAATAAACTTTCAAAATTTCAGAAATCTGCGCATCAACATTCATAGCAGGTCTTCTTGGTATAAACTACAATCTCAAAACAAAGCGTGTGATGAACCGCAACTTTAAGGGATTTCCCCATCATTTCACTTTCCTGTTTTCACATTTGCAGTTTCTAGCTAAATAACGTTGTCCAGTTTCTGCCAGAGAAAAGTTTGCATATTAAGAGCGTCCCGCGTTAGTGGGGTAATTATGATTGGCCAATTCAAAGCTCCACATGTCGCTCATTACATCTATCTGAGCAAGGGATTCATGGACTGCCGTTCTTCTCCATGACTCTGCAACCTGTGTAGTAGCTCATCAATATTTTTTTAACCTTTCCACGGCCATGGTGTTACTGTTGACGATTTATTAACAAATTTCACAATATAAAAGACGGCTTATTTTATATTTTTTAACACCAAAAAGGACAAAACAAAACGAACACAAACACCACAAAACAAGACCAGCAAAAGGACAAGTTTCCCAAGTTATTTTCATCATGCATCAGGTGCAGAATGAGAAAAAAAGTTTACAAAGAAACTTTCCTTGTCTAGCTGTAAGTGTTCAGAAGACATCACGACCGAAAAATGTAGGAAGCGTTTCTTTCAAAGTTGAAAAAGTAATAATTTAGTCCCTAAATTAATAGCGAGGGTGGTCTACAGGAAAAGATCGCCATCATGTTCATCTCTTCTTTAGCTATCACAATTAAAGCTGCAAAAGGATTCACCTTTGAAGATTGAATACACTTTGAACTGATTTTCAAAAGAAAAACTGCACTCACACTAGCCCTGAAAACTTGACAGACCCTGGCCTGCATGCCTGTACAAACCAATGTGGAATTTTGTAACTTGGTACCCTTGCATGCTTCTTGCATGGATGGGAAGTTAACCCAGCAACCAGAGTCGGCCAACGAATTCACCTTCAGCATGTTCAAAATTATCAAATTCATTGAATTGAAGGCAGAGTCATAGCTATTCGAAAAGAGAAGGGGGACCATCTCCGGTTCTAATATCTGCACTCAACCTAGGTTCAAGAGGACAAGATGTAAATGATGGGCGCGATACAACTTAAGTACATAAGTTAAAAGTTGTCTACCCATATCCATAGTACTGCAAGTAGTAGAACACATGAATATTGAAACTTACAGTTACAGCAATCAATTTTGGAAAGTTCTTTCAATGCAACGTCTGAAGTGAAGGAATAGATTCTGATTATAATCTTTCAATTTGGTAGCAATCATGCAATGTCAATGATGCTGGTCCTGTTCTTCACTGAAGACTTCACTCAGTGTGAAATTATGATACATGGATATTAACGGTCGCGTCCAACTTGGCTTTACCCTTTCACGCACACAACCACAACACAAGCAGCTTTTGTTTTATATTATTACTAATACTACATAGGCCACGGAAATCCTGAAGATCGTATCCTTCTCGTCATGTTCAATATTTAATTTGCTTATAAGGAAATAACAGCCAAACCAGTTTTTATTTCCTTCACAAGGATGACGAAATACTGGGAATTCCCTTCATACGCCTCGCGTAAACCACATTGAGCATGTACACTGGCACATGCATTACACGGTACATTCACTATACGACGTACACAAAGACATGAAGACCACCATTTCCCGGCACTTTCATGAATCAAAACACGAACTCAAAACACTAAAAACTCGAACGTTTCACATGCAATAACAGGAATAAAATATACCAAATAAAAGACCATATTCTGAGGAACTATAACTTAAGAAAACAGACTGGTACAATGGGGTAAACTGTGTTTTATAACACTTTCTTCTCACCTTTCTTGGATTTCAACACGGACACGTCTTCACTCTCTGAATTTCATTCAACAACGGTAGAAAGGAAACGTAATTAATTATGCAGCGCAATATTTTCAGTATGATCTAACAACTGCTGTGAATGGCTGTATTCTAATTAGGACAACAATTTTATCTACCAGCTTGTCTAATTGGTTAATTTTTGACGATTGCCATTGGTTTATAGCCACTGAGACAACTGCGCTCCTATTGGACGAAATGTTTATGCGCTGATTGGTCATTTCTTCTCCACATTACGATCCCAATAAATACAGAAGCTTGTCTATGGAGTTTTCCACGCTGTAGACATAATCATGTCAAACCACCCCAAATTTCCATTTAAACCTTAAAAACAACCATGGGTCGATTTAATATGGTTTAAAATACGATCCTGCAAAAATTCAGTACTTCATAGTTCCTAGAAAAGAAAAAATATTGAAAATTGTGATTTTTGGGAAAGCAGTCAAAAGAGGGCGTTTTATTTGCCTTTTTTTTCAGGGGGGGGGGGGTGGCTGGATGCGATATCGCCATTTTTGACGTCGCCCTGATGCCGCCATTGGAAGCTGAGGGTACATCCATGATCCATCTATTTTTAAGTAATTCTTAGTTTACTATTTAAGATTTTAAACTAATTATTATTTTCTCTATTTTGAAACACAATACCGTAGGCCTATAGGTCACAGCCCAATTGATAGTTGATATTTATATAATATTGAATGGCGTTGAGGAGCTTGATATAGGCCTATCATACGAGCTGTAAAAATATTGCACGAGTCGAAGACGAGTGCAATATTTTTACAGCGAGTACAATATTTTCTTGTATCACCCGAAAAAAAGCCATTCAATATTAGGGCCTATGCATTGATACTGCAGTGTGTTCTTTGTTTATTCAGCATCATGAAAATTAAAAAAAAGTAGCAAATTCATCATAATTAAAATGTCATTTAAAGTCCCATTCAGTGATCCCAGGGAAAGTGTAAAAACCTAAAATTGTTTATAACTTACCGTATTAAATGGGGTAACTTCGGTCAGCGGGGTAACTTTGGTCGGTCAAACATTTTATTAAATTTTGAACAGGAAAAATCAATATCATGTTCACGGTTAACAATTACAGAAATAAGCTCATTCCAAATTGGTTTAACAAAGTTCAGTCACAAAACACATGAACAGTTGTCTCAGACATCTTATCACAAAAGGAACAATTTGGGGAATCCTTTCTTTTGATCTTAAAAAGAAAGTCATTGAAGGCGATAGCCTTGTGAAATATCTTAAAATAAAATGAACGGAGACGAGTGTCAATAGAACATTTAAAATTATTAAGGTAAATGTTTGGTGTCCCAGGTGATAAATTCCTTACCCATTTGTTCCTGATTTTAAAATATTATATTTATATTTGCAAATTCCAAAATAAAAAGCCAACTTTTATTGGATTTAAGGCCCATGTTAAGATTAATAGGGAAACAGAATACTTTATTGCTAAGGGTAAAGACAAGCTATCTGCCCATTTCCGTAAATGGAGATTTGATTTGTAATTTTTGTTATATCTAGGCCTATATCATAAAGTTTTGATGGCTGCATGATCTATTATCCTATGATTTTTCAACATATATTGCTGGATTGTATCACTGGTGTTAAATTTGTGCAATTTTTTTTTGTGTGTGATTTTTTGTGATTTTTTATGATTGCTTTGTAATTCTTTTTGTGTGATATCTTGTAAAATAAAAAACACAGAAATATAAAAAAACTTTGGTCGGTCAAATATATATTTTTTAAATGGTCATATTTTCGTACAGCGGGATTTTTTACCCAAAATGAGCGGTTTTCGCCAGCTAAGAGCTGGCTATCTAATTCGGAGATCGTCTTTGTTTGCTAAAGAGATTACGGGGTACTAGCATTGGTTTGAAGCACTTTGCGGAACTTTTTATGGTGAAAATATATGTAAGACCTGTTATTCGATTTGTAAGAAAAAGAAAGTATGTTTTGCCGATTCAACGAATGAAAACGAGTGAGAATTTCAAAAGTTATGGTTTGAAGGAAATATGACATTAAAAGTTATATGCCAGGCCTATAATAGTTTCCACAGCATATCAACGAAAAAAATCATAGTATCCTTGTAATCAGGCGTTCTTAGATTTACATTTGCAGACCTCCTGGAAACCAACACAGCATGAGATGTTAGTATATTGATAAAATGATTAAAACCTTTATGGACGTAAAAGTCATAAAAATATCCTATATCCTGTATGGTTTTATGGATAAAAATGACTCAAAATGTCATTAATGAAATAATTGATATCTTATACATCAGTTTTGTCTTTTCAACTGATGCCATTTCAGAGCATATCTATGATATGGGCATAATTTATACACCTATTGAATAATATACCCCCATTTGACATGTATTATAATAGGTATGTAAACAAATGAATCATTATTATTCTATCAATTATAAATAAAATGAATAAAGAGAATCCACCTTTTTTTATTTGATCATGTTGATTATTAAATAATATTATTATGACATTCAACAAGATAATTGAAAAGAAAACACACAATGCAGACTATAGAATTCATAGCTTCGCCGGAGTATCGGACTAACAATCAACATTTTAAAAAGTTTAAAAGCTAAGATTGGAGTGAGTAATCAGTCTTTATACATTTTATAATGTGCTATAGTAATACATTTTATAATATGCTATAGTAATTAGTAAGTATACATTGCGAATTAATATAAAATTAATGTCCATGTATAAGGCAAGTAGAATGGCAGTTTTTAGCCAATTAACTAAAAACTGTAGTGTATTTCTTAATATTAACAATGAGCTAAGGGTAGCCTAGGCAGAAAAGGCAAAAAGACAAAACAATTTTGAGTAATGAATTAAAGAGATGACAGGAAGTTATAGGAGTTAATGTTTGGTTTGCTGTTTCTGTGTGCATGTTCTTATCATTGATGGTTTGGTGGACTGTCATGAAACATGAGGGATCCTAAAAAAGCGTGATCCTAAAAATACCTTTCCTACCAAACTAATTACAAGACCTCTTCTGTATTGAAGCTGGCTTTCCCTTTTAAAGGGAATTTTTATTTTACATTTTTTCAGAAAAAATAAAAATCGATATTTGTGAGCAAGGATGTGTTCTTTATTTTGCAAGGGGTCAAATGTCATAAAAAACAACAACTTGCCCATATTCAGCGAAGATCATTTTTTGTCTCGCCTGATAAGGCAGGAGACTATATAATCACTTTTCCGTATGTAGGGGTGTGTGTGTGGGGGTGCGTGTGTGACAAATTTGATTAAAGTTTTGCTTTTTCTCGGAGACTAGGAGTCGCACGTTTCTCAAACTTGGTGGGTGGGTGCATCTTGACCCGAGACAAAACCTGTTTGTATTGGTTAGTGGGTCAAGGTCACTGACGACCTCTAGAGGTCATCTGAGGTCAAATTAGTAAAAACTGTCGTATGGGCATGAAACTTGGTAGGTACAGTCAACATTTCAAGCCAAATTTTTGAAGGTCATTTCAAGGTCACCAGGGGTCATCTGAGGTCAAATTAGTATAAACTGTCGGATGGGCATGAAACTTGGTGGGTACAGTCAACATTTAAAGCCAAATTTTTGAAGGGTCATTTCAGGGTCACCAGGGGTCATCTGAGGTCAAATTAGTAAAAACTATCGGATGTGCATGAAACTTGGTGGGTACAGTCAACATTTAAAGCCAAATTTTTGGAAGGTCATTTCGAGGTCACCAGGGGTCATCTGAGGTCAAATTAGTACAAACTGTCGATGGACATGAAACTTGGTGGGTACCGTCAACATTTAAAGCCAAATTTTTGGAAGATCATTTCGAGGCCACCAGGGGTCATCTGAGGTCAAATTAGTAAAAACTGTTGTGTGGGTATGAAACTTAGTGGATACAGTCAACATTTAGAGCCAACGTTTTGGAAGGTCATTTCAGGGTCACCAGGGGTCAAATTAGTAAAACTGTTGCATGGGCATGAAACTTGGTGGGCACAGTCACCATCAGCCAGATAATCGTGCCTAGCCGATAACCGCCAAATTCATTTACCTCGACCAAAAGTAATCACAAAAGCAGGCGGTTGCGAAAGCAGGCGAGACTCGTGGTTCGAGAACCGCCTTGTTTGATTTTTTTTTTTCCTTCACAGGAATGTAATACTCTGACCAAAGTTTCCCCAAATGCGGGGTAACTTTGGTCAGGCTATTTTTAACCCCTATAGGGCACCCTTGCAAAATTATTAAAAAATCTTTTTCAATTTCAAGGTGTAGAAGGGAACCCTAATATCATATTTTCCCACACTTAGGGAGTGACTTCAGAAATACTTTGGTGGGGGGCTGGGGCCAAAAAAGTTTTGGACCTTAAAAGAGGGGGGACCAAAAAGTTTGGTGGTATACCCGGTATAGAAAAGGGGGCCGGGGGGGGGGGAGTTTTCCTCTTCAAAACCCGAAATTTTCGCGCGCTTCTCGCGCATTGAGACCCTCTATATCACTTTTAACATGCATGGGCAAGTTTGGGTTTTCAGTGCTTTTGTTTGAAAAAATGATGGCACTTAGTGTACACATATCGATATTAGTGTTTGTTCAGCATCATGAAAATAAAAAGTAGTCCAAAAAAATAAAATGTGTGAAATTGCCCATACTTTCAACCCTTGCAATTTCAAGGCAGTCAATATGAAGAATATTGCCCAATTTGAGTTCCAACATGAGGCTTTACCACAGGGTTCAATGGAAGATTCAAACTTTAAATGATTTTTTCCGGAATTCCAAGTGCTTTTTTTTCTTCTTGCGACAAAAAATTAAATTTGACTTTCGATTCAAGTTTCTTTTCGAGAGACCCCATAGGCCTATTACTTTTGAGTTTGGAGATAAAAAAATTAAAAAAAGCGGTAAAATAAATTCAAATCGAAATTTTGCTCCACATCCTGTGTACTGTACATACTCATGTGTAGCTGATACAATGTGAAATTTGACTGCCACACGCTTGGGCTATTCCATTTGACATGCATACACCCCTAGATGGAGGTCATGACTCAATCGCGCACACAGGGTGTAGATATCAAATGGAATCACCTGTTCAGGTAACTTCATTTGAAATTCACACTGCCTGTGTGGAAGATTAAGGGTATTTCTTCCATAGGGGGTGTAGTGGATTTCAACTGGAATAGCCCAATGGTATAATAACCTGTGTGAGTTTCTGCATGTAAAATCACTTCGCGTTTTCCGAAGTGACATGGGGCCTTTTATTTTGAGCTACTTTGTTTTTTGCCAAATTTTGCACAAGTTCAAAAATACTAAATGACAATTTGAATGACTTAACCTTCACGGGCAACTAGAAAGTTATACATCCCGGTTGGTCACCCCCCCCCCATTGATACCTGATAATGGGTTTAACGTCATTTTGCCCATTTTAGTCCCAAAAGTGCAAATTTTCGCGCGTTTCGCTCGCATTTATTCTACTTAGTAGGGGGGGGCAGTACACCATATTTTATCAGTTATAGCTTCAAAATCATCGGCATCATTTTTCACGCGCTTCGCGCGCAATTGTACCATAAACTTATTCTGTCACCAAAAGGTGCTCATTGCAGTACTTGAAGAATTTTTTTCCAACTCCACATCCCCCCAACATGCCCAATGTCAAAAAGAAATCTACGCCACGGCTTATCATTGATATATACTAAGTATAGGGGCCTATATGGAGGCATTTCAACAGCACCCAGGGCCGTTCCTAGGGATTTTGCCGATCTAGGCAAAGCCTCTCCCTGCCGCCCCACCACAAAGCATACCAAAAAAGTGAAGGGGGTTACTTACTCCTTAAAAACCTCACCTCTTTTCTCCCGGGTCTTTTCTCCGCCCCGTGTTTTCTTTCCTTTTTCTTTTCCGCCTGTTTTCTGTTTCTCTTTTCGCCCCCTTTTTATTTTTCCTCCCATTTCCCCACCATGTGACCATGGTGGGATAATTCTGAATTGACACTTAATTTGTCCTGTAGTCCCTGGCAACCCAGTCTGCTTGTCACTCGCAAACATACACGACCTGAGAAACCGGCTGTGAAGGAGCCTAATGCACGTAAACAACTTCCTTATAACATGTATAATAAAATCCGATTTTGAGTATAATAAAGAAAGTCATGCATATCCAAAATGAAGCAATTACCTATATTGCTAACTTGGTAAAATGCATACTCGTAGCCCAATCTTGTACATCATAGCACCCAGTTTTGGTTTGTGGTTTCGAAATCAATTAAACATTGGGGACCGATCGTTATTTACGGCAGGGGGGATGGGTGTTTTGGCAAAAATATCGACAAAAAATTTCGCGTTCCCCTTGTTTTCCCAATTTTCTCCATTTAAAATTTAACAATCCCCTCCTGGTTCACTAAAATGTCAGGTTCCCCCCTCAAGACCACAAAAAAATTTCGTGTTCCCCCCTAAATTTACCCATTCCCCCCCCCTGCCGTAAATAACGATCGCTCCCTTAGTTCTTTCAAATATGAAACGCTAGTAAAACCCAAATCTAGAACAATCCTATATTTAGAAAGATATAGCAAACTTTTCATGATAGAGATTGGACCCAAGACAAAGTACACCCAAATTAAGTGTCAATTCAGAATTATCCCACCATGGTGGAAAAAAATATTTCCCAAAATTCACTGAGTGTTATTTTAGAATAGCTACTGATATTTTGCGTTTTTAGGAAATGTTGTGAATTGTGTTATTTAATATTCTTGTGGTTTTTTTTCCCGTTATTTTGCAAACAAAATTGAAGATTACCCAAATGAGGAGGTGCATGGTCATGATGGTGGGTGGGTGGTGGTGCACTGAAAAATCGAAATTGGCCTTATTTTCAAGGACTGGAATCTCAAGGCAGTCAATGTGAAGGATATTGCCCAATTTGGGCTCCAACTTGTAGCTAATATCACTGACAGGGTTCAATGGAGAATTAAAATGTATGCATTTTTCTGGAATTCCAAGTGCTTCTTTCCTCTACGTTGTAGCTCCCAGCATCATTAAAACCATGTGTGCGAGTAATACATGTTACATCACATGTAATCCACCCGGCTAAGTACAAGAGATCGTAAATGAACAAAAATTGCCCAAATTAAAAAAAAATCATACAAAATCCAAAAATCTACTCCTTTGACCTCTCTCGCTCGGGTAAATTGCTACTCAGGACTCCTTGCACAGCCTTAATAAAAATTCCTTTAAAAAGGAATGGGCACCCAATGGGAGCTTTGATGTGAAGTGCCGAAATCGGGGGGCACTCCCACTTTGGAGGTGACGCGTATGTAGGGCTGTTGAGACTCCCTTTTCATCATCGCTGTTACCCAAAGACCCCATTACCAGCGCATGCTGTCCCCATATTTTTTCTTTAGATCGGTCACCCAAAGACCTTGACCCATATATTTCCATCTGAACAGCAACGAGCCTCGTATCACCGAGCCACGTTATAGAACTAGGAATTCAATTTTCGAGGATTCTTTAGGCTCTCACAAAAAGACCATTTAAAAATGTCATTCTCATCCCATCCCCCTAATTTAGCGAATCCAAACGGCCCTCTCTCATCCAATGACCCATATTTTGTACATCTTGCACTCGCCGAAAGCCAAAAATCATGCTCTCGCCCTTTCAATGACCCCATATTTTTATTGTTGGAAGCAGAATTTTATTTAGATTATAGGTTTGCATATTTGATTCTTCATTGTTTTCCCCAAAAGCAAACACCTCCCAATAACCATTGTAACTTCCGGTTTTTGAGCAGTTTTGGGACATATCGGGGAAATTGCTGTAATTATTATCAATTTATTTATTGTCATAATATTCTCATTAAAAATATTTAAATAATTTATTAACTGTTTTTTGGGTTTGTATTCATTCTTGTAAACATTTTGGGTTATATTTTGTATGCACAAAACAATTTTTTCTGAATTTTCCCAATAGGTCAGAAGGCAAAGTGTCCCAAAACTGCCCCACAATGCATTGCATTGGGCTTATTCACTGCGACAACAAATCCAAACCAGTTGATACATGGAAATAAATTTATATATCATTTATTAAACTTCAACTATAATACATTAAAATGGTAAATAACACAATCACACAGTACATTTACAAATATAAAGAGAAGCAAAATAGTTTAAAATCCATTTAAAAGTGCATTTAACATGAATAAATACAAGTATATGCCCATGGTATTTTGTCCTTTTACTGTATTAAAGAAATCTAACCCATAATCTTCAAAACCTCATTTTTATTATGCATGTGAAGCTGCTCATGCTGATGATGTAGTGCATTATACGGTTAACGATTTGACATTCACTTCGGAAGAGACAGTACTAATAATCATGATTATTGTATGAATTATGCTAGGGAAAACAGATCCAATATAAATTTCTTTGCATTATCAGGTCTTGATATTTCAGGGATTTTAACATGACACTGAAAATCTGAACCACAACAAGATAGGACCATAAATGCAATATAGAAACTCATTTTTTTCTCTTGATTGGTGCAAAGAATCTGGTAAAATTAACATGGAGAAAAGTTTGAAATATTGATCACCCTTATACTTACTAATCATAATTGGAGTCCGAGAAAAGACTCCTAATAAAATGTATTTTGAGAAAATAAACAGGGTGGGATAAAGTTATATAATACATTCTTCAATACAGGTACAAAAATATATAAAAGATTCAACTACTGTTTTTCAATTAAAGTCTTCTTACATATACACTGCTTTTTGGATAACAACTTTCTAAAATAATTTCTGAACATCTAGTTTTGTGGATTGTCAGTTGTTTGGAAATTTGTGAGTGATGTTATTGGTGACATATCTATTTGCATGTACAAATATCCACCAACACAAAATCGTCCCTTGGTAAGTGTATCAGTCTTCATGAAGCTCAAACGTCCACGCTTCTGATTCTCATTGCCATCGGTCTCAGTACGAGGCATGTTATTGCATGCGAAGGATGTTACAAAATTATTACACCCTCTTGTGCTCTGATCATACAAAGTGACCAAGCAAGTAGAACTAAATGGAAAGTGTAGATCATTGTCATACTTTCCTTGGCAAAGGACGATAGAAAGGGATGAATGGTAGATGTTTCCAGATTTGTGACCTTTCAACTCCAAACAAGCTCTAAGTTTGTGACCAGGACATCCTGTATAGAAAGGTGGACTCATGATGACTTGATTTGAGCCATTCTGTGAGTTACTGCTTGATCTCTGAGGGATTTTCACCTTCCAGTGGAGGCAGCCATTGTAGCTTGTATTCTCCAATTGATTGATTTTGTCAGATTGTTGCATCAGTTGATCATTTTTGTCTGCAAGTTGCCTAAACAGGGAAAGGAAAAACAAAATACAACCTTGAGTTCATAAACGCATATGAAGAGCTTTGTTTCAAAACCCCTTCCATCCACTTGTCACAATTTTGAGAACACATCAAAAAAAATCACTGATATATATAGGGGTTTACAACAAAAGCAGTTTTTGGCGGGATGCTCATTCTACCCAAGCATCCCGCCAAAAACTGCTTTTGTTGAAAACCCCCTTATATCAGTGATCTTTTTTATGATTATTTGATGTGTTCTCAAAATTGGGCAAGTGGATGTATAAGGGGTTTTGAAACAAACATCTTCATATATATGTCTGATGTTATTATACCAAATTATGATCATTATTGTGCCATGTACTGAAGATGACTGTTTTTGCTATCTGAAGATGGCTGATCATGTGCTATATTATTGAATGGCTATTATATCCCTCATTAATATATTCTCGTTCATTAATTGGTTAAACGAGTATCATGTGACCAAAAATAGTTTTGCTATTTTGCAAACTTGTTAAAAAGCCGATTGAGGAGGGAACGGGTACTATTCAAAGTACTATCTCCGGGAAATAGTTTTACTATCTCCTCTGAGCGGGTCCCGAGCGCCGTATGACCTCATAACGCGTCGCAGTTCCTAGTGGTCAGTGCAACTCGCCACATACACGGGATATCAGTACCGGTTCCGGGGTATTAATGTGTAGCAATTCGTTTCGTCTTGCGAAGCACACAAGCAGCACAGAAGTGCAGCTAAAATACGGCGGTTTAATGGCATAAATCTGAGTTACATCAGGACCAAAACAAAGCAAGGCCAGCGTAGCCTTGACTAGGCCTAGCCTACATTTATGCCTAGGCCTATGCCTTGTGTTTAATGAACAAAGAATATATTAATGAAGGATATAAAACAAATATTTACTGCTCTAAATTCGGGATCTGGTGGAATCTATTGGTCCCCTCGGTGAACTGGAGACCGTGAGCCTACTATTTTCCTCGACCTGACGGTCTCGGGAAAATAGTAGGCTCACGGTCTCCAGTTCACCTCGGGGACCAATAGATTCCACCAGATCCCTCATGAGCAGTAAATATTTGTATATTATTTGCTATCTACTGAAGATAGTATAAATTGACTGTGGGGTGAAATATGGACTGTTCCATTCAACAAGGCTTTATGGAACCTTCACACACCACCAGGTATTACTTAGCTCCCACTTCCCTCCAGAAAAATTCCTGGTACCACCACTGACTTGCTATTCTGCATGAGATGGTACTGCGCTATCTACTGAAGATTGCTCTGATACCTAGCAAATCAACTACCTCTATCTATTGAAGAGATTCTTCTGAAGAACCGTCATTGTGCTATTGATGATTATTATCCCTCATATGCCTACAGTTTCATTACCTGGTCAATTCATCATGTTCACTTCTCAAACTGGTATAATTATCTTGGCTTTCTTTTAGTGCTTCTTCTTGTTGCTGTAAACATGTTTTTTGAGAAATGACTTCGGACACCAGGGACTCCAGGTGGTGGAAAGTGGACTCCTTGTTGTGGGACACTATGTCACTGCGTCTTACCTGAAAGTAGTGAAAGCAATAATTCATTTCATTGTGACAATCAAGCCAATTGTGTCAAAAAACAAAAACAAGGCAAAAAAAGTGTTTTTCTGCATGAATTTATGAAAACATGTGGGACAACCCTTTTTGGGCCTATTTTACATTTTTCTAGCATGTAACACAAATCCACAGACACGATAACAGAGTAACCATTATTTGATTCAGAACTAGACAACCACATATTTGACACAAACCAGGCAGATATAAAATCTTATTTTAATTCACTTATTCTATGCTATGGTAATCTATATCAGTTCGGGGGCACTGCTAATTCAAAGACGTCTCTGATATCATCAAAGACGGGTCAGTGATTTCACATACGGGGTCTGTGATATCACATACGCCGTGCTTTTTTTTTTACAGTTTGGGGCTAGATGCAGCAAATCGGAAAGAAGGTGACTGTATCGGAATATGCTTTCCTATGTTTAGCAAATATCTGCCTGTGCAAACTTCATATCTATCTGTGCAAATTCTGACAAATGGTCCCAGAAAACACTTAAATTGGCAAAATCGAGCCATATCCAACGTTTTGAAGTAACAAAAAATCCCAAGTCATGGGGGGAGTGAATATTTTGGCAAGGTAAAAAAAGGAGGGAACAATGAATTTTTGGCCAGTCAACGAGGGGGGAGGGGAGCGATTTTTGGCACGCATAACAATTTGTGGCGGCAACTTTTCAAAAATATATTCAAAAATGACTTGAAAAATGGTAGGCCCTTACGGAAACGTTCAGGCCTAACCTCGTGGCCTGACTCTTGCACACGTGCATGGGATGAATTCGGAGAAATATGGACACTACTAGGGGTAGGGTTATGTTATAATTAGGTGGCTCAAAATAGATCAACAAATTACGGTAAACCAGCCGCGTGCCCACTGCCCAGGGAGTGGGGCTTTGGGGCCTGCAGCCCAAAAAAAAAAAAAAAAATGAGGGAGACAGAGAGAGAAAGAGAGAAGGGAGAGGGAGGGAGAGGAAGGGGAGTGATAGAGCAGTGGCATAGCCAGGCCCTTTTTTTTTTTCCAGGGGCGATTTTGTAAAAAGTGGACCTTCTTCACAAACTTTGGACCTTTTTTTTTATTTAAAAATCATAAAAAACATTTTTTTTTTCTCACTACGGTCGTAAATTAGGATTTTTTGAGGACTTTGCCCCACCCGACGGCCCCACTCTGCGCACGGGCCTGGGCATAGCCAGTGGGGCAGTATAGTGCCCCTACAAAAATTGAAGGGCGGAAAAGGGAGGGAAAAGAAAATGGTCTACTTTTTCGGTCCGATTTCCCAAAAATTGAAAGAAATAACCCGACAACTGAAAACATATACAAAATAACTGCCAATACCGGAACGAAAATGTTACAAAAATCAGGACAAAATATTAGCAAAACTGGGTTGAAAATTTTGTTTTGTCACAGCCACCCAAGCTCATTTCAATATCCGGGGATTTTTAGGCAAACGAAAGGGGGAAAAGTGGAAAGAAAACAAGAAGAAACGAGGAAGAGTACGTTCTGAGTCATTGCGCATCATAATTATGTTCATGCTTGAAATTTGTGACGGGAAGTCGCATCCACTGGAAATCCATTCTAAAATACATATTATATATTATCATGACATGGTTATATGGCCTATAGGCTATGCTTAATCATGATGGTCGGAAAAATAAGTTAATAATAGGGGCCTAATGCAAAATGATGCACCAATTGGCTTTTAGTTTGAGGATAATATTCCCTCACAAGTCGGGTCCGTTGAAATCTGTTATGCCCAAAATAATACGAATAATAAGTGTAAACTTTTACACCAAATGACTTTATTGTGCCTTTCATAACTTTTTGAAAATAATTCTCCAACTTCTGAGGGAGCACATCCCCCTCAGTCACCCTTCTCCGTCAAAAAAGAAAAGGCTAACTTGCATTTATCCATATAGGCCTAATTGAGCAGGTTCATACCCATGCAGAAGTCACGGTCCGCAGGAAATTTGTCAGGAATTATAGGCCTATCTTTCATAGATATAATGACTATAGGCATATTATAGCACATCCCCCTCAAGCAAAACAGAAAAGCCTAAACTTAGGCTGAATTGAAGGAATTATTGAGCACGAGTGTTCATATAGGCCTAAGCCTAAAACTAAAATTCGCGGCTCAGTTGGAAATCTGTAAAAAATATATGCTCCGAAAATAACCAATAAACAGTTTTGATGTGTCCGGAGAATTGAAAGTCTGCAAAATGTCGCCGAGGGAGCAAAGTTATTCTGCAGCATTTAAGCTCAATTATGAAAAAGAGCAACATTTTTTCAGCATTCTCCGATTTCTCGCGTTCACTAGAAAGAGTGTATCCTGAGCCCGCGATTTAATTCATAAATTGGATAGTAAAATTAGCAGGAGCTAGCAGGCACTTGGGCTAGCTACAACCCTGATCATGCTGATTAGGCCTACTCGCAAAATTATTCCCGCTGCGCCAGTCACGCTAACAATATCGCTTTGCGGCTGGGTTTTGAGACTAGGGAGTATGTGATTTATGAGACGTCTTTGAATTATGATACTGTCAGGTGACTCGGCACTGAAGAGTCTTTGATATCAGAGACGTCTTTGAATTAGCAGTGCCCCCGAACTGATATAGAATTCATTAAATCAAATTAATTCTTTTGTTTTTATATTACAGCATGTCGGCCCAAGATGTCCTGAGCAGTGTTCGAATTTAGGAAAAATAAGTGGTTGTCCCACGGACAACCAGATTACAATTTCTGGTTGTCTGTCTAAGTTTTTGGTTGTCCGTAGGCCTACAAATGTGACTTTTGGCTAGATTTATGGTTGTCCGGCGGACAACCGAATCAGTATTTTTGGTTGTCCGGTGACTTTTTTAGTTGTCCCGGGCAACCGGACAACCAAAATTTCGAACGCTGGTCCTGAGCCAAGATGATTTTAAACAATTTATCACATGTCCAATTACAAGTTTACCATAAACATGACTACATAAGAAAAAAAATATACCAACCTTAGCTTTGCATCCAACATTTGCAAAAGTGCAAGGGACTATTGTATTTGGGCAGTCTCCCTCCTGCACATCTGTATGCTTAGGCATCTGATGAAAACAATAAGAAATTGTATAATATTCTGGAGGGATATTTAAAACAAATGTACATTTTATCTGAATGTTTTGTTCTTAAAAGCTAGTTTATAAGACCCCCATATACGCGCATGTGGGTCACAGGGTTTCAGCCTTTTTAAATGGTGCTATATGGATGGTATTTTTTTGTCAAATTTGATTACAAACAAATGGGTCATTTTGGGGGTTATTTGGTTACTACTACCAAGGCAAAGTCCAAAAATGCTATTTTTTCATGTGAATGTCATGTTTGGAGGATATATGAATGGGTCATACTTTTACAATTTGCTACTATGCATGTGACACACCTGTACCCTGGTTTGGATTGAGTGGGACACATTTCTACAAGTGTTTGCTGCACCAAAGTGCTATAAATGTCCTTTCATACTTGGTTACAGCCTACAGGTCTTGAAAAAATGTTAAATTTCCTGGGAAGCAAGCTAAATTTCCCACAATTTATAACATGTTTTTATATACAAAAAGACACAATTTCTCTCCAAACACAACATTTCCTGGGAAGGAGCTTCCCAAATTCCCCACTTTTTTCGAGCCATGCTTTAGTTATCACATAAACATGATAAATGACTTACCTCTTCTCTTGGTACTCCACTACGTCCACACATGCAACAGTTAATAGGAAATCTGGGACACAACAGTAATCTATGTGCCTGGAAATATACAGAAAATATCAGATGTTATTGCCCTGGGTTTCAAATTTCAACTTTAGTTTTTGCTCTGCCCTCATGCCCACAAACCTAGAGATAAACTTTGACACCAAGAAAATAACTGATGCAAATGCACCATTGATTTTTGGCTCATCCCAAGCAGCAAATTTAAATAATTTGTTAACCCATTTGATTGTTGCTTTTAACAAATGAACCTCAGCTCTGTTCAACTAACACTGACTAACTCATAAACAATTAATAAAACAATCATCTTTTTGCTGTACTTATTAAGCAGGTTTTCTACTTTAATTTATTCTGTGCAATAAGGCAAAAAAAAAAAATTTGTGTTGCCCTCAACCGCCCGACCCTAAATCCTGAAAAATCAGGGTCGGCATTTATTTTTTGAATGATGATTTTTACAGATTTGTTCAAAAAATCAAGGTTTTCACTTAAAATTAATATTTTATTGAAAGACTAGTCTTTAATTGATATCTAACAGGTATCCAGAAGTCAAAATTGACAAATTTTCCACTAAAACTGCATGAAGGTTTGGAAAAAAACAAACTAAAAAAAGAAAAAAAAAAGAAATCCGACCGTCCGACCAAATTTTCCCATTTGAGGGCAACACAACAATTTTTTTTTTGGCCTAATTATTGGCCCTAGGGGAGGGTCAAATTAGCAATATATTCTGTCGGTCCGTGTCACGTCACTTCCGGTTGATGATGTTCGAGTGAAAACAAGTCCCTGATTCGATTTTTGTTGATGATTTCTGTCATTGGTGTAATGTAAATTTCGATCGCAAATAGTCAGTGGAATCAAACAACCGCTTTCTAAGTCTTCAGAGTGAAAGAAACTTACTTGATTTACCGCTTATATACTGACAAACTTAAAATTAAATTCCATGGTCGAGTGTCGTTTTTTTCGAAATTGAATGTCACTCCAGCAACATCGCTATGTAGCCTCCCTCACAGCCGGTTTCTGTTGTTCACAACAAACCTTGAGCCACATGCAGTTTGGGCCCGAGACTAGAGATAGCCCGGATGTCCGACCGACAGAATATCTAGACCACTAATTGAATTGGGATCCCAAAACTTTGGTGTGCAAGGTGGGGGGTAAAGATTTTTTGGCAGGCCGAGAGAGTTAATCGATTTTTTAGCACGCTGTTTGGAAATTTTACCGGGGGCTCATAATTATTGCACAGCCCCAAAATTTAAACACATCATGCAGTTTGTCTTCAAGTAACCTCAACAATCTCAGACAAGCCGGCACATCCCTTGAGTGATGTGACCAATTTGATTAAAAAAGCGCATGGAATCAAACAACCGTGTAATTAACCATGCATGAGACCATTACCAATATACATTTTGTATCAGAACTTCCTACCGTTTTATCCTTGTGGGCAATTTTTTCTTCACAGTCAGGGCAATCTATCAAGCGTAGAGGACAGTCTCTAAGATGATCATCATTTTCTTGGCGAAGGTAGGTCTCCTCACATCCATATGGGCATATTAATGTTGTAAATTGACATTTTTCACTGTGAAGCTGTAATCAATGGAAATAGATAAACTTCTATAAAAAGAACATTTTCACAACATTTGATCTGCACCAGGGGGAATAAGTGGTATGGATGTGCAGATGATTTGGGTTTCGAGATGATCTGAATCTGGAAAAAATACAGATTCTTCCTTCAGGTTTTTTCAGCAAAATTTGCAAACAAATTCCAGTATCTGGGGCAAATTTACAGCAATTCAGAACAGAAATAATTGTACATTAGTCAGGGTTGTTTGATTTAAATCATGCCGATCTAAATCACCAACTTAATCGCCTGATTTAAATCAACTTTTTCATTTTTTACCATTTTTGATAAATGCAAGTTAATTTCTTTCTTACACCGACTGTTTTAATTCATTCCTAATGTTTTTGGATACAATTAAAATACCTCTATGTCACTTTATCTATCGCCAAAAATCCATCCAAGGTTTTTCCCATGATTTTACCCAATTTTTTCTTTGAAATTTTCACACGTAAAAACATGGTTTTTTTTGTAAATACCTGGTAGGATTGTGCATATGACTAGCCTTCCGCTGGTACTTTATTGTGTATAGCAGTTCTTGGAATCAAAAAATTGATATAAATAAAAAAAATATTGGAATTTTTTTAAATAAAAAAAAATCAGCAACCCTGTATGTTTAATCACAGCTGCACAGTATATCCCTTACACAATTCAAAATCCCCGAGCAATTTCCACCAGTGAAGTCAGGAGTAAAATTGCAAACATTGTAAAATGCAATTATAATAATTCCAAAATACTGGTAACCAATCTCTTATTTCAATTAAAATATCCTCATATAAATTTGTTAAAATAAGCTTCATCACTTTCTCTATTTCTTAACTCATTAACATTTCAAATAATAGGCCTAATTACCGTCAAGTGGCGTAATTCTCCAATCCAGTCACAGCCATTGTTGACATTCTTACACTTCACTTTCAATGACAATACTTCTCTTTCAACAGCAATATCTCCAAATACCTAGAGAAAAATGATATTAAACTATCTGATATTAGGCTGCTTGGGGTAACAAAAGGCATGAAATGCATATTTATGCTAAATTTGCTGCAATATAAAATGCTCACATCTCAAATGTGCCCCCTGACAAAAAGTGCCCCCTGACAAAAAGTGCCCCTCTGACAAAAAATGAAAGAGAAAATCAAGAGGGCAAAGGAAAAGAGTTTCTAGCAAAATTCAGGGCCAAGATAGTGTAAAATAAAAAAATTTTGCGCGCTATGCGCGCACATTGTAACAATGAAGCCCTTTTCGGGAAGCTCGAAGACATACAGTCTATGTATTGTATGATGCAACTGCAATTTTTTTCGTCTGTGCCCCAAAAATTTTATTTTGCCCCCCTGAACAAGAAAGCTGGCTACGCCCCTGATTCACTTACATCATTCTTGATATCCAACCAGGTTTTATCTACAGGACATTTGGCAAAACTTCGAGTTCTGAAATACAAATAAAATTATATTATATATATACATAAAGATTATGACAATAGATGAGCTATAGTATTTAGGGCTCCTTGAATTACTTCAATGCAACACACTAGTTTACTACTTGTCTTAGATCATGTGTTTACCTTTACCAATTACCAAACTGTAAAAAACATTGTCAGAGTTCCACTGACTATATCATAAGGCATAAAAGTATGCATTTATATATTCATCAGTTCCCACTTCCCAAGTTCAAATCCTATACCCACTGCAAATTACTCCCATAGCTTGCTATCCAACCTATAATGCCCTCTATTTTAAAATGTTATCTCTTATTATGTGATAGGCACAAGCCAGGAGGGCTATGGATAGAATACTTTTATAGTAGTATAGGCTACTCTCTACTGTCTATGGTATAGGTTAAAAATCAATGAAGTTGGAAGGACCTCAGCAGGGGTGGGGCCAGTAGCGTAGCCAGCAGGTGGGGGGGGGGCAGATTGTCCCAGGAACACTGCCCCTGACAAAAAATGAAAGAAAAGAGTGCCCTCTGACAAAAATGAAAGAGAAAATCTGGAGGGCAAAGGAAAGAAAAGGGGAGCCAAAATTCACCCTGATCATGGGCAAAAATAGCGAGTGTAAAATATAACCATTTTTGCGTGCTACGCCCTTACATTGTCCTTTTTTGGAAGCTCGAAGATATGTACTGTAGTCTCTATAAAAACAAAACCGGTATATGTATTGTATCATGATGCAACTGCAATTGTTTTTTGTCTACGGTGCCCCTGAAATTTTATTTTGCACCACCAACCAAGAAACTGAAATCTATGGGTCCTCACAGGCAGGAAATATTGTAAATATTAATGTTATACTGGTCCAACATTTGTGACACTTAGTTGTTAAAAAGACATCAGACTCGGGGATTGATTAATCTATCTTTGGGCCCACAGTGAATTGTCACAGGCTTTTAGCCCGAGGGCTGACTTATGGTCAGCACTGCATGCCTCGGGTGCATATGGCCGGGAGGCTGAGTTGCTGAACTTATGCTCGGGGCAGATCCAGGGGAAAAGAGTGTTTGACCCCCAAGGAAGAAAGGGGAATGCAGGCCCCCTGGCCCAGGGGGGGGTGAACTCCATGAAGCTTTGCCCCACAGGGCATATTATGAGCTATTATGCAAGTGTATTACAGGACAGGCATTATACTTACCCTGCCAACTGTGTCATGCAAGCCTTGCAGAATCTGTGTCCACATTTTGTCTGAACTGGTTTCTGTAGTCCAGCCAGGCATACAGGACACATGTACTTCTTGTCCAAGGCGGGTTCAAAATTGGCATCATAACCTCCACACAGGATTTCAGGCTTGTTACTGGCAGCTGCAGGTGGAGTGGATCGTGAGCGGTTGCTATTATTATTGTTGCTGTTGGTCTGCCTGTTCCGATTATTATTTGTTGCCATGGTGATATAATCTAAATTTTAACAGAAAATAAAAATATAAAACAAAATTTATATGGGATTGTCACATTTTGGGACCAACAAAGCCTATGCTATGCTATGCGCTATGCTATGCGCTATGCTATGCTATGCTATGCTATGCTATGCTATGCTATGCTATGCTATGCTATGCTATGCTATGCTATGCTATGCTATGCTATAGGCATACTGCCCTATGTGCAGTGGCTGAAAAATTTGACTTTTGGTATAGGCCTACATGTATTGATGGGTCCAAATTTTTCGGAAAAATTGGTACATATTGATGGGTCCACTTTCAAATTCTCGGTGGCACTGCTGGCACACCCTTACTAAAACCAAACTTGAGTACTCCCTGGGAGTAGCAGCACCAGGAATTTTTTTTCGGGAGGGGGGCATCGTGGGGAAAAGTTTCAGGGGTGGAGCAAAATCAACAAATTTTGTGCAAAATTGCTGCAAAATGTGGTGTAATTTTGTTTCGTTTTTTTAGGGGGGAGGAGGGCGAAAGTTTCGCAAAGAGGAAAGGAAGCCATTTCCTACCAAAATTGCATTTTTTTTGCATTTTTTTGCAATATGTGAAAAAATGAGAAAAAAATTAGACAAAGTGGTATGCAAAATGAAGGGGGCAAATCTTCTCGTTCTATTGGTGGCATTGGTATCATAGCTTACATGCTTTTAAAGGTAGAAGCCAAAAGGTGGTACATCACTGATGTTTTAAATTCACTTCATTTTGGAAAGCTTACTATCAGATTTCGTTAAAATTTTGGATATAATGTTGCTAACACATTAGAGAAATAATGTTGATATGTAAAATGGGAATAAGTGGTTCCTGATTTCTTATGACTTAATTAAGCCATAGGTAACAGGTTACCACAACCACACTACAGCAATGTTGAAAAAATTGTATTTCTTGTCACCTATACCACCATATTAGGGAGTGTTCATAAATACTTTGGTGGGGGGTTGAATTGGAAAATATTGGGGGATCAAAAAAATTTTGGGTCCTAAAAAATTCAGTCCTTAGTAGGGGGGGATCAAAAAAATTTGAGGGTAAAATTCCAGGGTAAAATGTACGAGAAGGCATGTACATTCCAAAAATTTTACGCGCTCATGAATGTTAACACTTCAATTTTGTAATCTCAAGCTACAAATCAACAAAATGTGTGCACTTTACAATTTGGGTGTATCAAAGATGAGTTAATGACCATAGGGGTAGATCCCGGGGGATGGGAGGATAAATCCCCCCCCCAATATTTTGATAGGGGGATGGTCCATACAATCATCCCCCCAATGTTGATGCCTGTATATGGGTTTCTAACCAAAATTAACCCCATATTTGGTCATTTTAAAATAAAAAGTGACAATTGTTTTGCGCTTTGTGCAAATTCATTCCAGTTTTGTACTATATTTCACCAGTTTAGCTTCAATATGGCAAACATTTTTGCGCGCGAATCCATAAACTTATTTTGACGGCAAAAGGTGCTGGATTCACTGGACTTCAAGAAATTTTCTCCAACCCCAATGTCAAAAATAAATCTATGTCAATGTTAATAATGATGCATATTTTTGGTTTCTTTTTTAGGACTTGAAGGGTGGGGGGAAATCAACAAAATTTAGACCATAAAAAGGGGGATAAAAAAATCCACCCTTTTTAGGGGGATCAAAAAAATTTTGACGCCTGAGGTTCCAACTTTTCCAACCCCCCCCCACCAAAGTATTTATGAACACTCCCTTAGGTAGTTTTTCATAAGCTTCACTTTTGTGATTTTGGTAACTATTTTATATTCAGTTGTCCAATCCATTTCAACTAGGCAATCTAAATTGTACTCACCATTAACATCCCAAAGTATTTTAGTATATCCACCTTACACCTTTTCAATATATATCCAGTAAAAGACAAAATATCAAAATTGATGCCTCATTATCACAGACTATCACATGTATTCAAAATGGATGCCTAAATTTGACCTGAACCAAGTGACCTATAACCTGACCTATGATGACCTAGCCTCTTTAAATCTCTTTTCCTAACAACACATTATAGAAGGTACATAGTATTAAATTGGCTATTGCATCCATTGTGGAAGAGCCAAATTAATTTATTCAGTGTTATTTAGCATGCATCGCTAAGTGCATTTCTATAGAGAGTATAAAGGATTTAATGTATTCTATTCATGTACTCTACTTGAAAAGAATAAATTATGGTTTGTTATGAAAACACATCCGAGTTACTAGGATACAGTAAGCAAAAAATATATAGGGCCAAAATTATTCACTAAAATGGTTTATAGGCCTAAGCACTTTGTAGAAATTGTAGCCTATGTAGAGATATTTTACAAGGTGATGAACATATTTATGTACTTCATGAATTTGCAAAAAAGAAAAGAAAAGAGGGATAGGGGCCTACTGATGAAAATCATGGTATTACACCCCCTTTAAGGGGGTACTACACCCCTGCCCAAATTTGGGCCTAGTTTAGCATTTTTGTCAAAAATTATAGCAAATTGGTGACAAGTAAGATATGTATATTTTTGGGGCAAGCATTACAATTACTGCACTGGGAATTTTATTTCAGCACAGACAACAGTTATGGAGTTACAGTCAAAAATGAGGGAAAACCAATATTTGATCAATAAATCAATAACTACTTGCCTTGAGTTGCTGACTTTTCAGTGCAGTAGTTGTAGTCCTTGCCCCTATAATATACATATCTTACTTGTCAACAATGCACTATATTTTTGAGAAAAATGCAAAAAAATAGGCCCAAAATTGGCCAGGGTGTAGTACGCCTAACCGAAGTTTATCACATCAATTAAAACTAAAGTTAGGCTTGAAAAACTATGTTTTCACTTGCATTGAGTAATGGGCGTCGATCCGGGGGTGGGGATGGGGGGATGAGATGGGGATGTGGGTGGGGATGGGGATGTGGGTGGGGATGCCTCCTCCACCTTTTGGCAAAATGACCATTTTTTTGTTATTTTTAGCCACTTTTTAACAATTTTGTGGGCAATTTTGGCTGGGTGCCCCCCCCCCACATATTTTTAACCAAATTGGCGCTAATGCACTGAGTTAATCTAATTACTGTACATCATCCAGCCTGCCATAAATTATACGCCCAGTCATAGGCCCTACCTGCTAGCATGGAATTTTCCCCCGCTCAAATATCCAATATCCAATGCGTAAATTGTGTCGCCCGCCGATTCACAGCGCCGCAGCGGCGGCCATGGCTTCCCCAATATTGCAACGTCCTATCAAAGCTTATCAATATTATATTTTTGAGCAATTTCTTAGTATTCGTACGCATGTTTAACATCATAACAATACATTGTAAGCCTTGTAAATCCGACTCTTCTTGGCCGCCCAGTCTGTTGGCCGCCAGTTGTAGTAATATCTATACTATTAAAGAGGAACTTGCCGATAATCGATACTTTGAAGAGGAACTGATCGATTCATCGGTATCATCTCGGAGATTATAGATAAATTATAAATTAATAAATAGATAAATAAATAAGTTCTAGCATTTCCAGATGAATGGTAAATGCATAGATAGATAGATAAATTAATAAATACAAATAATTATTTGGATTTATTCGGTAGATCAACCAATAGTGGCCCGCTTATTTACGGTCCGTTGCTGCGTTATATCGCGCGGATTACGCACAGGTCGTGGCAACTTCCGACGCGCTAATGGTAACAAAACTTCCAGTTTCATCTAAGACGGAAAATATCACATCTCTTAGACGGAACTAACAAATTAATGGCTGAGACAAAGGTGGTTTTAAGTTACGTATTTTGAAAATAAATGGTCCAAGTGATCTAATAATTTTGAAAGTGATATTAGTTTATCCGTTCGTGGTGACTTTCGACGGAGAGTGGGCATCATGCGGCATGGTAACCGCAACGGCTATAATAATAAATCAACTGCATTCGTTTATGCAAATTATGACTTTCGGAAACTTCTTTTGTGATGACTTTCCGAAGATTTTAAATTCAAGGTAGGCAATGGTAGGCCTAGGCATATATACGGTATTGGAAAGTAATTTGAGTTTATTCGTTTGTCATGTTGTGATGAATTTCGATGGGGAGTGTGGGACATTATTAGCAGATTATAGCATGGTATAAAACCGCAACCGCTATATCCGTGGCGTAGATTTCTTTTTGACATTAGGGGAGGGATGAAAACATTTCTTGAAGTAGGCATATTAATAGTGAATCCGGCATCTTTAGGCAACATTAACAATGGCGTAGATTTCTCTTGGCATGGCATGGGGGATGGGTCCGTTTAAATCAATTTCTTGCAATAGGCCTACAGTGAAGCCAGCATCTTGGCGACAGAATAATTTATGGCAAGCTAATTAGGCCTACTGGTGAATTATATTGTGCAAAAGTGGAACAAATTCGCACGAAGGCCGCAAAAATTTGCACTTTTTAGATTGACAAAAAAATGAGGTTAATTTTGTCAGAAACCCACATCTATTATACATTTGTGAACTGGGGGTGAGTGTACGGACCATTGACCTTATCAAAACATGGGGGGGGGGGGTATACCCACCCCAACACCGGAATTTACGCTATGTAACTCAACCTTCTTGAAACCCAATGTTGCTATAGGCCTACTTGATGAAACAGAAACACATATAAAAAAAGAACGAACGAAAGAAATAAAGGAACCCACATACATGCGTCAACATGGAGGTGATTCAGTAGATCATGCCCCTTATCGAAATATTGAGGAATTTATTACTCATCCCGGGATTTATGCCTATGTAAAGAAAGAAGAAGGAAGGAAAAAAGGAAGGAAAGAGGGAAGGAAAGAGGGAAAGAAAGGGGAAAAGAACGAAAGAAAGAAAGAAAGAAAGAAAAAGAAACAACGGGAAAGCAAGAAAGAGAAAGGGAGAGAGAAACGAAAACAAAGAAGAAATAGACAGAAAGAAAGAAAGAAAGAAAGAAAGAAAGAAAGAAAGAAAGAAAGAAAGAAAGAAAGAAAGAAAGAAAGAAAGAAGAGAGAGAGAGAAAGAAAGTGAACAAGCAAGAAACAGAAAGAGAAATGGAACGCAGGAAAGAGAGAAACTGAAAGAAAAAAGGGAAAGACAGAAAAAATAAGTAAAAAGGGGAAGGAAAGAGGGAAAGAAAGAAAGAAAGAAAGAAAGAAAGAAAGAAAGAAAGAAAGAACTTAGAAAGAAAGAAAGAAAGAAAGAGGGAAAGAAAGAAAGAAAGATAGAAAGAAAGTGAAAAAGAAAGAAAGAAAGAAAGAAAGAAAGAAAGAAAGAAAGAAAGAAAGAAAGAAAGAAAGAAAGAAAGAAAGAAAGAAAGAAAGAAAGGAAAGCAAGAAAGAAAGTGAGGGAAAGCAAGAAAGAAAGGGAGGGAAAGCAAGAAAGAAAGGGAGGAAAGCAAGAAAGAAAGGGAGGAAAGCAAGAAAGAAAGGGAGGGAAAGCAAGAAAGAAAGAACGGGAAAGCAAGAAAGAAAGAACGGGAAAGTAAGAAAGAAAGAACGTCGTTTGCAAAGTAGAGGCAACAAAAAGGGAGGGAAAGCAAGAAAGAAAGGGAGGGAAAGCAAGAAAGAAACCGGGAAAGCAAGAAAGAAAGAACGGGAAAGCAAGAAAGAAAGAACGGAAAGCAAGAAAGAAAGAACGGAAAGCAAGAAAGAAAGAACGGGAAAGTAAGAAAGAAAGAACGTCGTTTGCAAAGTAGACACAACAAATGGTAGGCCTACCACATCACTAACCGCGTAATAATTGAGCTGTTAAAAGCGATACCAATTGACATGATTACCATTTCCATCGTTTATACTAACCGATCCCGTTTACTAACCGCTCCCATTTACTTATCTAGCGGGGGCCCGCGCGAAGCGCGGGTACCCGCTAGTAAACTACAAATTTCGAACGTTTGAGGACTTCAGGGCCGCGACACTCCGGCACTTGTTGGAAGACATGAAGTACAGCAGACAGTTACATGTACAATGTGATTTTCTCATTTATAATTAGGATTACGTCATTGCCAGAATGCCAGAGCTTGTTTCATTTGTTCATTAGAATGATTGACAGCGGTGGGCGGACTTATACTCTAAAAATGTGATTCTCTAATAAATTATAGGTCACTAGGTCAATTCGGACCGTCTCTTCCTCAGATCTCTATGTAGGACTCCATGGTATCTTCTCATTACACGTTCGTAGAAAGACTTGGCCGGCGACGACGCTTGCGAATTGCATGTCTTCAACTGCTGTATAGCATGGTATAGGCAGTTTGTACAGAGTGTCGCTTCTCTATCTCTTTTTCTCGGAGGACTTGTTCTCAAGTTATAGAAGGTGCCATAGGGTGACTGGAGTGTTAATTATTTTCATTATAAATGTCACAAAATATTAATATTGACAATAATTAATAACCTGTTTCACCTCTCCATATATTGAATACATTGCTCACCTGTGTTTTCATATCATATTTTGTGGTGAAAAATGACTACAAATGTGTAATTTGCAATCATTTTTGGAGCAACGATTTCTTCGAACCGACGGCTAAGTGTGTATGTGAATGCACATTAAACACATACACAGCACCTGTTGGAACTCCCGGTCGGAGCCGGGAGTTTCGATTATTGGAACTGGTTGGCCGCCCATTTCTTGTCTATACTATTAAAATCACGGCATTAGACCCTGAAAAAAGAATCCTTTCGGAGCCGGGGTCTATAATGTAGCTTGAATATCACCGAACATTCTAAACCACTATATACCACCAAAGAAGCCTAAGAATTCTTACCGTCTTTTAACTTGACTGCAGTGGATGAATTTATGAAAAATGCGAATGAAACTGGGAAGACTCTTGGAAAGTGATGACTGCTTTGATCGCAAAATCTCGAATATGAAACAACCTGCTCCTTCCCGCCACAAGTATGATATGATTTGGAGCATGCGCATAAATCGCAGAATGTGATCTTTCAATCAATAGGCCTATTCAATATTATATACTCAATCTGAATGACAAGTGAAATCAATATCTAACCACGCTGTGATTTGGTTTGGTTTGATTTGATCACTTTAGGGACCGCTCAATATTTACGCCGGGAGGGGGTGGGGAAGTTTTGACAAAAATGGACAAAAAATCGTGCTCCCCTCGCGTCCGCTCAAACCTTTTGGATTCCCCTTGCACTGAAATACATTACCGGGTAGGGCCTACTAAGGGAGTGTTCAGAAATACTTTGGTGGGGGGGGGGGGCGGGAAATTGTACCCATGTCATTGATATAAAAATAGCCTATGTGGAATTGTGGAAATGTTTTATCATTTTGTAAAGTAGCTCATAAGTATGTTTATGCAACCCAGCATTTATGATTGGAATCAGTGGCGACGGAAGCATTACAATTTAGGTGGGGTCGGGGGACGAGTAGGCCCTATATTTTGTTCTGGTTTTACTGTTGCGGCAAAGCATGCACAAATTTTAAGACTATTTTAGCCCAAAATACACATACCGGTTTTGTTTTAAGAGAGACTGTCTTCTGGCTTAAAAGAAAGGCGTTACTTGGACGATGTGCGCGCGTGTTATTACACTATTTTCGGCCATGATCTGGGTGAAAAGGGCTCCAATGTGATAATGGGCGCGCGAAGCGCGCACAATTTTCGTAATTTACATGATCGGGGTGAATTTTGTGGAAAAGGGACTCCTTGCCCCTTTTCTTTTCCTTTGCCCTCCAGATTTTGTCTTTCATTTTTTGTCAGAGGGGCACTTTTTTCTTTCATTTTTCGTCAAGGACACTCTGCCCCCCTTGCCCCCCTGGCTACGCTACTGCCTCAAGTTATAGACAAGACAATTTTTAACACTTTATAGTTATATATCTCTGACTATTGAATGATTTATCAAAATACATAAAGCACCTTATCAAATGTAGGCCCTACTTGCGTTCTGGTTTAAGCGGAACATTTGTGTACATCCATATCAAAACGATGCACTTGTCGGCTGCTACATGTGTCTCATTTCACATAATAGCTAGGAATAAATACCAGACTCATCTCAAGTGGACGTCACCTCAAATCATACCGAAGTCACTTGATTTAGGAATACATGGAACATATTCCTAAACTATGTGACCTAGGGATGTTTTGAAGTGACGTCCACTTGAGATGAGTCTGGTATTTATTCCTAGCTATTATATGAAATGAGACACATGTAGCAGCCATCATGTGCATCGTTTTGATATGGATGTACATTACTAGGTGCTCGCAGCGCGCGAAATTTTTACCCCCTACGGGCCAATTTTTTTTAACCCCCCTGTTCATACACCCAAAACTTTTTAACCCCCTATTCAGAACTCCTAAAATTTTATGACCCCTACATATTTTCCAGCCCCCCCCCCACCAGAGTATTTCTGAACACTCCCTAAGCTCGGGTAATAATCAGAGCTAATTGACCCATTTTGATGAGTGTTTTTTCCATGAGACGACATATATAGGCCTACTTTGAAATTTTATTGATCACTATTGAGTAAACTCATATAGGCCTATTACTATTAGTTAAACGAGTCACTTTACTCACTTCAAATGAGTCACATTACAGAGCTGAGTCATCACTTGACTCACTTCAAATGAGTCGAGTGACCCAGCAATGAGTCAATTGATTCATTTGAACAGTGACTCGTTTGAGTCAGTTGACTCATTTATTTGAGTCCTTTGACTCCGTGTTTTAACTGAGCAATCCGTTTGTCCGCGTATTAACCCACCGTCATGACATTTTTGAGTCAATAGACTCAGACTGGGTGAGTCAATTAATGATTCACTTTATCTCATCAAAACACATGCAGACAAACCAAAGAGTCAGAGCTTGATTCACGGTATTCACCAAAAATTTGAGGTGTCGGAAAATTCGAGGGGTAACAGATTCTGACCTTGCCGTCTGAGTGGACGTAGGCCTAGGCCTGCAGGGGCACTTGCCTCTTGAAAACTTCAAACGAATGATAGGCTATACGACGCGTCCGAGGTGTTATGAGGAATTTGCAGTGTAGTTGCAGAATTTTTATCTATACTTCAGCTCTGACATAATTATTGCATAGGCCTATACTTGAAATACCGGTATATCTAATCAATCACATTTAAGATAAAAAGTCGAAAATGACATCTAGGCCTACCTGTTTTTTGGAATTTTCGAAAAGAAAGACGAGACCTATTATAGCACGAGTAGTAGCACACACGAGGTAAAGCTTGAGGTCAGCTAAATGCCGCAGGATAGTGCCACAGCGCCACCCTTTTCTCCATGAGCTACAATAGCTTTGTCCGCCTGTCCGGGATTATCCCCTGTCCGGGATTACCCCACTTTCCCCTAGATGTCAAAGAGCAGGCATATAAGACATGGATCGTAATTCTATAGAATATTCAAATCATGCTGATCACTCGCACCTGTAAGATTAGTAAAAAGAGCGGTATATATATATTCAATCTATATGCATGATTGCAGACAATACACATCAGGTGATGAGTGCAACCTGCAGCTTGTAATGCAGGGCGATATCATGGCGATATTGCTAAGTTGTAGTTAATCCTGTTACATCATCACTTCTACGGTGAATTAGTGTTGGACCCCAAGAAAATTCGAGGAATCGAAATACCCGTGTCAAACCACCTTAAAACTTAAAACCTTTAAATGTGTTATTATCAGAGATTATATACTCAAAATGCTGAAATAATACTAGTAATAATGATCGGGAAGGGTTTCTGTCCATTTTGAGCTGAAATAACAAGGTAAAGTGAAAGAAACCCTGCTCACGGTTATTTTGGATGTTTAACACGTACGCAGTTCTATATGAGGACATGTCATAATTCTTTGAATTATGACATTATACAATTCCACGTGCTTTTGTTTATACTCCTAATCGATGTAAGGATTTTAGGTGCTAGCGCCCTAAAAGCAACCTTTTTCAAAATTTTTATGCTTTTTCAATTTTTGCGCCCTTTTTCTTTGGTAATTCGTTGTGCCGCCCCCTTCGTTTTTGCCGCCCCTTATTGGATTCCTTGCCCCTATCATATACATAACTTTTTTTTACCACTGTGTTATTAGTTTTTAAGAAAAATGCAAAAATAGCCACAAATTTATCGAGGGGTGTAGTACCCCTATGATGAACCACTTGTCTTGAATCACTGAAATTTCAGTGAAGTAAGGGAGTGTTAATTAATACTTTGGTAGGGGGCTGGTCTTCCTCAAATTTGTTGCTCAAAAACCTTGTTGACCCCCCTTGATGGACCGCTAAACGTTTTTGACCCCCCTCTTTTGACAGACAAAACTTTTTTGACCCCCCCATTATCATATAACAAACATTCCACTCCCAGTGGACAATTGCGCATGAAATACAAGCACTTGAGGAAATTTTCATTTTATACTAGTTTAGATTTGTCCCAAATCAGGGTATTTATCTGATTTTACAGGGATAAATGAAATAGAGGATTTATTTGGAGGTTCAGCATAGGCACATCAACATAATTTGGATCCGTGGCTAAATATGATAGGCCCTAGTACAAAAATTTGGCCATATTGAAGCTTGAATGGTCAAATATTGTTAAAATTTGAACTAATTTATGCAAAAAGCTAAAATGGTCAAATATGGGATTAATTTGGTCACGCAAATGTACACATGTATCAGTTTTGGCCCCCAAAGATATTAGATATGTGTACACTAAAGTGCCATCATTTTTTTCAAACAAAAGCACTGAAAACCATAACTTGACCATGTTAAAAGTGATAAAGAGGGTCTCAATGCGCGCGAAGCGCGCGAAAATTTTGGGTTTTGAAGAGGAAACCTTTTTTGCCCCCCCCCCCCTTTCCTACACTTAAAACTTTTGGTCCCCCTCTTTTAACTTGCAAGGTCCAAAACTTTTTTGGCCCCCTCCCTTTTTCCCAGACCCTCACCAAAGTATTTCTGAACACTCCCTAATTGGATTCCTTGCCCCTATAATAATAATATACATAACTTTTGTTACCAGTGTGTAGTTATTTTTTTGAGAAAAATGCAAAATTAGTTACAAAATTTATCAGGGGGTGTGGTTACCACCTTAAATGATTCAATCATTCATAAAACATTCCAATTTATACCGTGTAAGTAGTAGGAAACGTTGTGGTGACCTGTAGACGACACCTCACAAAATCTGATAGATTTTGCTAACTTTTGCAAAGAAACAATGATATGAGTCTACTTCTCTTAATTTCAAGGAAAAATGATCAATTTGATACATCGATTAGGAGTATAAACAAAAGCACGTGGAATTGTTTTGATCGCCCAGCTGATCAGAGTTGGGGAACCCGTCATGTGATTTCATTCACTTGTCATTTCCACATGACGTCATTCAGATTGATATGCGCATGCACAGTACGGTGCGCGGGCTCGTGCTATTCCAAAATGCCGTCCGAGCAGCAGAAACCCTCAACCAATGCTGCCCTAACAACACAGCCTGAAAAACCGTTTCATTATACGTAAGTATCTAAAATCACCTGAGGATGAAACTCAAGATTCTAAGCTTTCTGTTGATGCTAAAACTTACGTGATTTTCTAATGATATGTTACTTTAATTTGCAGGTATTTAAAGGAGTTCCGCACGCAGCAATGCCAGGAGTTTTTACTACACAAATGTGGAAACCACCGACCATTTACTTGTTTTCATTGGCATTTTCTAAATCAACGAAGAAGAAGACCGATCAGAAGACGTGATGGAACATTTAATTATAGCCCGGATATATATTGTAACAAATATGATGAGACCTCAGGTGTCTGTCCTGATGGAGATGAGTGAGTAAACTTTACTGTTCACGGGACAGGACAACATGCACTACGTGCAATCTGTTCACTGTACATAGTGTAGTCGCCATGTTTGGCTCACTTGTTGACAAGCTGTCAGTGGCTTCTGTAGTGATTTTGATTTTTTTCATCGCGAGTCCCATTTTCATTCCATGTTTTTCGCAAGCATGAAGTGTCAAGGAATGTTTAGGTACAATCAGCTTCAGTTGAAGTTGCGAGAAAGTCCATTTAGTTAGGTTGGAATGTGCCCTTTGTGAAAACTTTGTTGATGTCTGTGTGCAAGAGTTTTGGATTTCGGCGCGCTTGTGTTGTGAAGGCCTCGTGAGTGTTCGCACACAACGTGATCAAAACAAGAGATTTACAACAGCAATTTGATAAAGAAACTGTCAAGAAGATCCAAATTCATGGATTCCCATATTGAGTTACATCTTTGGTCAATTAAATGCAACAATTTCCGGTTTTGATTACGACGGGAAAACCCCACAAACTATGTGACTTTCTGTGTTGTTTTGGTTTTTCGATATTCAAAATGGCGGGGCATATGCAAATAAGGCTAACCTACGTAAATCTATCACAACACAACAACAGCACCATGGCACAGCTGAGCGTAGCTATAAAGCTGTGCTGAATAAAGACAAGTCTTGTCTTGATCGGGTCAAATCCTTACATATTTGACCGGTCATTTTGATAAAATATTGTTTAAAATATTCGTACATTAAATAATGGTGTTCAGTGATTCATAATGCTAAATATGTTGGGCACCACAGTTAATGGTTATGACTCTGACTCTGTGATGCTGCAGTGCATGCATTGCCATTGTTGTTGCAATCTATTGGTATATGCACATGTTATTGTGCAATGCATGTTGTTACTGTCAGATTGCAAACAGTCCAGTGAGTGGCAAGATTTGGTTTGGGGTGTATTGTGTATGTATAAAATCACTGTCTGTCAGTCACTGAACGAGTCACACTGTCTGCACTACACTGTTTTTTGGGGATTTCCCAAATTATCAATAAACCCTGATGCACTAAGTCTATGATGATTTCATTTCTGTTGGCCTTGGCATGCTTCAATGTCATTAAAGACAAGTGCTGTCATTCAATCAATGGACCTACCAGCCTAGACATTGTGTATATTAGGCCGAATAAAAATTAACCCTAACAGAACTAGGACTCACTAAAGCTCACTATTAAAAACGCTCTGCGTGCATGCATTCCACGGGACTTGATGATGCACCCAGGGAATCGTTGGTCGGGCCAACGCCACCTGTGTAGCTACATTCTGGGGATCTTCTGCGTGGCATGCGAGGGGTCCCAGGTTCGAATCCCGGGGGTGCCAAGTGACTTTCTTCTTCATCTTCTCTCCTTTTTCGTTCCTTCTTTCCCTTCCGATAGCACAAAAACCTCGGGTAGGGTTAGGGTTAAGCTACATGCATGTTTTCCCTATATGCCTTCTTAACCCTAACAGAACTAGGACTCACTAAAGCTCACTATTAAAAACGCTCTGCGTGCATGCATTCCACGGGACTTGATGACGCAATCAGACCAAGTCATATATACCCAGGGAATCGTTGGCTGGGCCAACGTCACCTGTGTAGCTACATTCTGGGGATCTTCTGCGTGGCATGCGAGGGGTCCCAGGTTGAATCCGGGGTGCCAAGTGACTTTCTTCTTCATCTTCTCTGCTTTTTCGTTCCTTCTTTCCCTTCCGATAGCACAAAAACCTCGGGTAGGGTTAGGGTTAAAACATGTTTCTTGTCCTCTCCCGCTTCCTTTTTTGAGGCCGCTTCAATATATTTTTTGACTTTTGAAGAAAGCGGTCTTGGAAGTTGAGATGTTTTCTATAGCCTTGCTAATTGCAAGAAACACTTCTGGATGGTTCTGTGATGACTAGAGGGGGCGTACCTACCAGAACAATAAAATAAAAAGGGCCTCCTCCTTTTTCAGGCATTATGCTATACGTTAGGCCAATGGAACTCGATTATTAGTTTCCGATTGGATGTTTGAAAGAAAGGACGAGGTCGCTATTTCATTATTCATTATTCGGTCTCTTTTCATTATCCATTATGTCAACAAAACCAATGATTTTATGAACAGCTTTCTCTAAATTTAGGTATACCCCAGTACCAAAGTATATTGTTGATGAAAGTCCATCTCAAAACAGGTATTAATGCTTAGATCATCTTTACAGACATTTTGCAACAGATTGAGAAAAGATTTGAATTTGTGTTTATTAAAATGAAAAGAAATTGGCAATTTTTGTAATCACTAGAAACATGATGAGGTAATCCTTAAATTTCCATTATTTACTACATCCTCTACCCCTACAACTAAGAAAACTGCTGATTAGGCTGTATAAAATTAATGTTTTGGTTCTCGTCCAGAGGATTTTCATGAATTGATGAGGGAGGGAGGTGTTTTTTTGTTTGTTTTTTTTTCAATGTAAAATTAGCATTGTCAGTAGTTTTCGGTCTTCTCCAACAGTGCTCGAGGAAACGATGAGGCCCTTTTTTTTTTTTTCAAATGTGAGATTCTGAGGGATAAACCCCTAGAGTACCACAAAAAGACTTGGAAGTGATGCTTGTTCTCTAATAAACTTATTTATATGTATGAAGATTTCATAAATCATTACAAAGTCTAAAAAATTGAAAAATCTTTAAAAAAATTTAAAAAATCTGACAAATCCCAGAAATTGAGGAGGGAGGGGACGAGAACCAAAATATTAATTTTACACGGCCTTATGATCAGCAGGGGATGTCAGCCATTTTAAGAGTTTAAATTTTGATTATTTCCATCTCAATTTTTAGATAATTGACTTTTTTATGAAAATAATGAAAATTTTGGTCAAATTGAAAAGGTGATGCGGGCGGTCAATAGGAAACTAACAATCGAGTTCCATTAGCCTTAAGGGGGTACTACACCCCTGCCCAATTTTGTGCCTATTTTTGCATTTTTCTCAAAAATTATAGCACATTGGTGACAAGTAAGAAATATTATAGGGGCAAGGACTACAACTACTGTACTCAAAGTTCAGCAACTCAAAGCAAGTAGTTATTGATTTATTGATCAAATATTGGTTTTCCCTCATTTTTGACTGTAACTCCACAACTGTTGTCTGTGCTGAAATAAAATTTCCAGTACAGTAGTTGTAGTCCTTGCCCCTATAATATACCTATCTTACTTGTCCCCAATGCACTATAATTTTTGAGAAAAATGCAAAAATAGGCACAAAATTGGGCAGGGGTGTTGTACCCGGGGTAGTACCCTCTTAAATATGGGTATTATTTTTCAATAAAAAGTAGAAAATAAAAAGCCCCTCTTCCTCCTTTTTTTTATTAAAACCTGGCCGAGAAACATGTTTTTATTTTTACTCGGCCTTACCGTATAAATTAGCTGGGTAAAATATGATTCAATTGTCAAATCGTATAGGTGCACCACGTAATTGAATAGCAGACTGGCACTGCACAGTACCGGCTTTGTACTCGTCTATGTAATCGGCGATCGGAGTCTACAAAATGTGGCGCATATTATTATAACATCGGGAATTGGCGCGAATTTTACGGTACAATCAGTCATACCTAGAACTCTAGAAAGGATAAAATTCAAATTGAGAGAAAATATTCTTGGTATGACTAAGTTGTTTTACTACCGTACCCAGGGTTCGAATTCGTTTTAAAATTTTGCATAGTAGTTTTTGGCTAATTCATCATAATCAGGATACTTCTATATATAAAGCAGTATGAAAAGTGCTATACAAATGCAAAATTGGGTAGCAGTTACTGCAAAATATGGAGCAAATTGCTATGCGATACAGCCAAATTCGAACCCTGACCGTACCCCTTGATAAATTTGTGACTATTTTTGCGTTTTTCTCAAAAAATAATAACACATTGGACAAGTGCTGGTATTGTGTGACAAAAGTTATGTATGGATGGCGATCCTGACTTATACTTATAGACCACCCGAGCCATAAAAGATATATCTAGTATAGGTAATATAAGGTTAAAATTACTGAAATTCTCAAATTAATCATTGATTTAAATCAGTGAATTTTTTCAATCACTGATCGATCATATATCAACTTTTACCATTTTTGATAAATGTAACTTGTAAGTTAAATTGACTGTTTTATTTCATTGCTAACAACTTTTGGATACAATTAAAATACTTATGTCACTTTATCTATTGCTAAAAATTCATCTTCAAGGTGCAGAATTCAACAAGGTTTTTTCCCATGATTTTACCAAATTTTTTCTTTGAAATTTTCACATGTAAAAACATGTTTTGATTTTTGTAAATACCTGGTAGGATTGTGCATGACTAGCATTCCACTGGTATTCTTTTGACTTTATCTTGGAATCAAAAAAATGATTTCAATTAAAAAAATCCCAATTTAAATTTTTTTAAAGTCCAATTAAAAAAAAAAAAAAATCAACAACCCAGGTCTTGAATCACTGAAATAATTGAATTCCTTGGCTTTTCCTTGCCCCTATAATGTAGGCCTATAACTTTTGTTACCAGTGTGTAGTTATTTTTTGAGAAAAATGCAAAATTAGTCACAAAATTTATCACGGGGTGTAGTACCACCTTAATGAGAAAATGTAGGGTGTAGGTGTGGCTACAAACTGCTTTTACCTCTTTTGTACCCAAAATATAAACTTAAAAATCATTTTTTTTCTTTATTCCAAGAATTGTACCCCATGATAAAGTCCAAAGAGACCAGTGAAATGCTACATACACAATCCTATTAGGTATTTTCAAAAAATCAAAACATGTTTTACATGTGAAAATTTCAAAGAAAAAATTTGGTAAAATCATAGGAAAAACCTGTTGAATTCTACACCTTGAAGAATGAAGATGAATGTTTAGCGATAGATAAATTGACATCGTAGGACTAGGAGTATTTTAATTGTATCTCAAAGGTGTAGAAGCATTAGAAATGAAGTAAAACAGTCAACTTAAAGGAGGATTTCATGATCCTAGCATAGGCACCGGAGTTTTGCGCGATTTAAAACAGCAAAATGCGCTGGCCACTTTTCAAAATGCGCGAAAATGCGCCAAAAAATAGGTCAAAATGCGCTAAAATGTGTGATCCCCTGTTTTATCAATGCAAAACACGAAAAACATCGGTAAAACGATGGCATGTCAATCAATTACGACCGATTCGGTTCATTTCGGGTTCATTTCCAGTTTCTGGAAAAATAAAAAATAAAGATGGCGACCATCACAAATCGTCGATCGAAATGTCGAAAGCAAGGGTAAATTTCCCCACATTATGCTTGGTTTAATGATCGTTATTTGTATTTTGATGTACATAAGTGAAGTTAGAACCAATATTGCGTGAATTTTCTTGTAAATGCTGCCGATTTGGGGCATAAAATCGTAAGTTTTAACTTTAAGCTTATCGATGGGTCAAAATCGTGAACATTCTCGATGGAACCCAAAATGCGCTTTGGACACCCAAATGCGCGAAAATGTGCGCTTTTGCGCGAACCGCGCAAAACTCCGGTGCCTATCCTAGCATCCTCTATTTGTTGTACGACATTTTTCAGTAGATATCCACGAAAAAAGCTTAAATTTCCAAAATTTCACTCGATTCCGATTTTGCGCTTGCGAGTTATGCATGATTACATGTATGTGTACACTAGGGTGATTCACAAAAAATGAAATTGGTATTTTTCAACGGGACACCCCCTCATTTTGTTCATTTTGGTAATAAAATTATACCTGCAAAATATGAAAAAAATTCAAAAAGTTTAGGGGTGCTACCGGTCAATGAACTTTTGTACACAAAGTCAATGGGATTTTTTGTCAAAAATTTCAAACGCTTATTTCAGGGCCTAAAAAGTCTACCAGGCTTGCAAAACTGAAGTAAATGTTCAATGATATACCTAACTTTGTGAAAACATGGGTTTTACCAAATTAAAGTTCATAGTTGACTGTAATAATAAAAAATGTTTCAAAAGTGACAGAGGGAGTGTAGCTCAAGAAAAGAATACCCTCAGATATCCCATGGAATCCCACCAGGCACCCCAAATTTATACCTTATTGAACTGAACTGTTGATAAAAAAAAAGATTAAAATTCTTCACATATTAGTTTACCCCAATGGTGATACCAGCTTTTGAAATCTTATGTAATAGTAACTATCAAAATCCATACATCTGTATCAGGGGTGGTCATTATGGCCATACCTGATGAAGATTTGTATTGTTTGAATTGAATGACCACAGGAAGGATTAGATTCACCATGGTTGAAAAGAAATGTATATAAATTGGGGTCACAACATTGGACAGTGGCCAGTTCATAATATTTTGGCTGTTCCAGCAACTGCCTTGCCCCAAATGTAACAGTTTTCACAAAAATGCAATTTTCTGGAAAGCGGGTTAACATTTTTACAATTTTCTTTAGCATTTATTTTAAGGACATTACTCACACTATGATCAAATATTTTTGGCACAATCAGGGAAAATTAACATGGCTTTTTTTGTGTTGTAAAGAAAATGGCTCATAAATCCCATTGACTTTGTGTACAAAAGTTCATTGACCGGTAGCACCCCTAAACTTTTTTGAATTTTTTCATATTTTGCAGATGATTTTATTATCAAAATGAACAAAATGAGGGGGTGTCCTGTTGAAAAATACCAATTTCATTTTTTGTGAATCACCCTAGTGTACACTGCTCCATAGGCCGCTGTTGTAATTTCGTTCCAGAGGTATACAGAACGAAATTCAAATTTGACAATATTTTTGCTAAACTAATTAATCTGCAAGAAATTTTTGGTACCATACATAAAAAAATGAAACACATTATGTAGCCAGAGGTTTCCAGTGGTATAAAAATCTCAACTTGTTTTGAAATTAACCTGTGCATGTATGTCCAGTCCAACACAGACAATTCGCATTCGGACGTGCACGTTTGCTGGCGTTAAAACATCATACCGGTATGATGTTTTAACGCCAACAAACGTGTGTGAACAAAACAAAGATACATTGCAGTCAAAATGCCACTCAGATTTTTTAATTCTTTTGAATCAATTTTTGGTGGGCAATTGGTGCACTAACAGACAATTTAGATTCATCATTCATTGTTGCAAAAAGATGCAAATTAAGACCATGCGCCACCAGATACATTTCTCGCACACGTGAAAGTCTCACTGTTTTAAAATACTGTTGATGTTTTATATGCATAATTTTGACAGTTTTTACTAAAACATCAATTTCTCAGCTCTAGTTCACTTTTGAGTGAGTTTTGACAACTGCACGCTTTTTGTGACAAGATATAACTCGAAAAATAATAAAATATGCAAGCAAAAATGAGATAAACCGTTTGCACTATCAGTTATAGCACATTAAAAAAAAACCACCCTTTTGTGAGTTGTGATCAAAGCGTACATTACAACAAATTCGAAAGCCTGAACAATAAACATTGTTGCTATTGCAAATTTCATAGTACCGGGTTCATTGAGATCTACACCGTCATTGTACATTTCAGAGTCCAAATTGATGCAGCATTTATGCTCATCTAACAAACACTCATGATTTTCTTCAAATCATTTCCAACATTATTTTATTGGCACAATTACCGAATCTAGCGAAAATGTGGCTTATTGGCGATTCGTTTTACAGTATGTGAGTGTGTTCCATTTTGGTTAGGTTTTGCCTTCTGCCTATTTTCTCGGAGACTAGGGGTTGCACACTCCTCAAACTTGGTGGGTGGGTGCATCTTGACCCAAGACAGAACCAGTTTGTATTGGTTCGTCAAATTAGTAAAAACTGTCGTATGGGCATGAAACTTGGGTCGTACAGTCAACATTTAAAGCCAAATTTTTGGAAGGTCATTTCGAGGTCACAGGGGTCATGTGAGGTCAAATTAGTAAAAACTGTTGGATGGGCATGAAACTTGGTGGGTACAGTCAACATTTAAAGCCAAATTTTTGGAAGGTCATTTCGGGGTCATCTGAGGTCAAATTAGTAAAAACTGTTGTATGGGCATGAAACTTGGTGGGTGGGTGCATCTTGACCCAAGACAACCAGTTTGTATTGGTTCGTCAAATTAGTAAAAACTGTCGTATGGGCATGAAACTTGGGTCGTACAGTCAACATTTAAAGCCAAATTTTTTGAAGGTCATTTCGAGGTCACAGGGGTCATGTGAGGTCAAATTAGTAAAAACTGTTGGATGGGCATGAAACTTGGTGGGTACAGTCAACATTTAAAGCCAAATTTTGGAAGGTCATTCGGGGTCATCTGAGGTCAAATTAGTAAAAACTGTCGTATGGGCATGAAACTTGGTGGGTGGGTGCATCTTGACCCAAGACAACCAGTTTGTATTGGTTCGTCAAATTAGTAAAAACTGTCGTATGGGCATGAAACTTGGGTCGTACAGTCAACATTTAAAGCCAAATTTTTGGAAGGTCATTTTGAGGTCACCAAGGGTCATCTGAGGTCAAATTAGTAAAAACTGTTGTATGGCCATGAAACTTGATGGGTACAGTCAACATTTAAAGCCAAATTTTTGGAAGGTCATTTTGCGGGTCACAGGGGTCATCTGAGGTCAAATTAGTAAAAACTGTTGGATGGGCATGAAACTTGGTGGGTACAGTCAACATTTAAAGCCAAATTTTGGAAGGTCATTTCGGGTCACCAGGGGTCATCTGAGGTCAAATTAGTAAAAACTGTCGTATGAGCATGAAACTTGGTGGGTACAGTCAACACTTAACTTTAGCCAAATTTTTGGAAGGTCATTTCGGGGTCACCAGGGGTCATCTGAGGTACACGTTTACTCACCGCCCATCCAGGGGGATCGCATGGTTCAAGAACCGCCTAATTCCAAACCCCCACATTGTAGAAAGCATGCCAGACAAACAGTATATTACCTGTAGCGCTAGCGTGTGTGAAATATTAGAGCTGAAACATGTTTATTTTGATTTTGTGACTTTACTCAAACTACATACGTGTCTTTTAAATGGGTTTCTCTCTTCATTTGCAGTTGCCCATACTTACATCGGACCACAGGTGACACGGAACGTCGCTACCATCTACGCTACTATAAAACTGGCACGTGTGTCCATGAAACTGATGCACGGGGTCACTGTGTAAAAAATGGACCACATTGTGCTTTTGCTCATGGTCCACATGATTTACGACAACCAGTTTACGACATTCGAGAAATTATAGCACAACAAAAGATCAGCAACCAGCAGTAGTTTCAGAAGCACCAACGAATGGAACCACAGGAGTGACTACGACGGCACCACCCAACCCAGATGCTAATAAAGATAAGAGTGTATTCTTAGAAGATGCCAGATGGCAAGGTAAATATTATAGAACCACATTGCAATATTGATATTATTGCCACAAAACATCTAGGATTATAAGATATCTGGATTAATTGTAGGATGTCCAGATTTAGGCAGGTGTATAATCAGGATTGAGCAAGTTTTAGGGCAACTGTTAGGGTTAGATAATACCATATTTAGGATTATAATTTTGCCACACTTTGCAAGAATGTTCAAATCGTTGTTGTCCAAAGAGATTTCCTTTTGTGTGTAGAATCATTTGATTCTAGTAACTTTGATTTACATGTTTGTGAGAATCTTTGAAATCTACAGATTCATGCTGCCTATTAGTGCTGTGCTCCAATTAGAGCGCAAGCTCATGGCACAATCTTTTTAGTGAACGAGAGTGATCGAGGAATAAGCTCCAGGGGGATTATTTGTTTACAAAAAACATTTGTACAACCCTGTCTGGTTTATAGGACTGCGCTTTTTTATTTCTTGTCTCTTCCCTTCCCTTACTCTCTTCACTTGTTTTTTCTAAGAAAAAAGAAAATCATCAATAATAAAAAGCACTCGGTAATTCTCAGAATACTGTATACGTGTTGAACAAGACTCCTTCCATACATGTAGAACTCTAAAATAGAAACCTACTGTAATGTACAATATAGGTCTTCATGTGAATTGTAATTTTGACTTGGTTCGTTAGTGTAGAAATAGCCACAGAGGAATAAAGATGCTTTTACTTAGAACAATAGCATGTTATCAAGGTAAGTAAATTGAGCGTAAATCACAGGAATTGTTGCTTGATGAGGATAAGAAAAAGCAAGATTACTGTTACTATTAGGCTTGTGTGTTACTGTTAGCCATTTTGTGACATGGGCTTATTCCATGAAGTTGGGACACATTACAAATTGGGACAATTTTATAGTATAAATGCAGTTTAATATTTCTTATATGAACCTTTTCTCCTCAGTTGATATTTTCTAAATAGATATGATGTTTAACTTTCATGTAAAAGTTACTTGAAAATTGTACCTATTATATTTTTATTTTTACGGGCCATTAAGTGGTTGGTGTCCAGCACTTTTTAGGGCAAAAAACGTGACATAGAAAAAAGCAAGTATGCGGAATACAAATAATTTCAATTGTAACATCAAACAGTGACAGTTTTACATAATATTACATGAATTAATGTTGGTAGTAACTAAAAAGTACATTTAAACAAAACAGAAACCAGTCAATTAAAATTTATGGGATGTCAAAAATGAGCTTCCCGATGCTACACGCGGTGTCCAGAAAAATAAGTGTAGCATCGGTATAACAGCTCACCCACAGCACGTACATGTATCATTCAAATCAATTTGTTTTGTGTTTTTATTGATGTAAACGTGTTTATAGGAAATTTGACCAGCATTTGTGCCTAAGCTCTCAGTCGTTTTAAAATTTCATGAGAAAATGTCACCGTGGTGTCCACGTGTAGCATCGGGAGATTTCAAACCATTATACTTGCTTACAGCAAGGTCAGTACACATACTGACATGAATGGACTTATTTTAAGATGTGACTGGGTAGGGGTTTTCAAGGGAACTTGATTTGAGGAGCTGCCATTTTACCAAAGAGTAGATATTTTGAAAAAATGGTGCGGTGTCCATGTAGCATCGGGATGTAGCATCGTGATCAAAGTATAGCATTGGGAAGCAAACAGTTAAAATTTATGTAATTTCTTCTTATAATTTGAAACTAGATGACAAACAACTAAACATATTAACTTTTGAAGGCAGGCAAACATTGTAAAATATTTATGTGTTCAATACAAATTTTTATGCACTATCAGACACGGTGTCCATGTAGCATCGGTACACAGTTTTGTCAGTTTTATGTATTCACCAGTTTTTTAAGTATCCTTGTTTTATTTTTTCTACAACTTTTAATGTCCGTATGCCCAAATATAATTTTTAAATAACTTTACCACAAAGTATGATTACTTCTTGTGCAAAACTCACAATCCTACCGATTCTACAGGACACGGTGTCCAAGTAGCATCGGTAGAATTATGTTGAATTTTTGCAACAAAGGCAAGTTTTTTTTTACTTCTAGTTTCAAAATAAATTACCAGCTGTGAATCTAATACTTTCTGAACCATCCTAGGTAGCTGCAAATATATTCCTTGTGAATTTTAGATACAAAAAGAAATCAAACATAATTTTGAATAGATTTACCTGTCATCCTTCATTTTTGATGCCTCATAACTTTTGTTTCTGATTTAAGATAGTGTAATTGGTAATATTATGCTGAATTTGCCATGGTAGGACATCATAAAAAAGTATTTTATTAAGACATGTTATGGACAGTATGTTTAAAATAGAGAGAGCTAGTATAAAATGGTGTCCATGTAGCATCGTGATATTTGCCTCGACTACTGAACAACAAAGCACTTCCACAGAAATTCTGTACTTTCCAATGTAAAAAGATCACTTTTTTGTTGAAGTATGATAGTTGAAGTAACTAAAACAGACATTACATTTAGAATTAAGTCATTTTGAAATTTTGACCCTTATGTCACACTTTGTGCCCCAACTTCATGGAGTTAGCCGATGACTACTGACAGTGCTTCTGATTACACGGATTGTATTTTCATAGATGTCTACATGTAAATGCATATCCACAGGCCACTTACAGGCACAAATATTATTGATCCATTCCTCGTATGCGCCATTAAATTTAAGATCCCTATAAATGAGGTATTTTCCCTGTGGCAAAGTGCTGGATTTAGCACTTGGAAATAATAGCCACTTTCTTCAAGTCATATACCCATCAAAAAAAGAAAGTCCCCATTACTTTTGGCTGTAACGTAAGGCAACAAAATTTATTTGGACACATGGAGAATATCAGTATAATTGAAATGGAATTGAATGGAATGGAACACAGTTCAAAAAGTTGCATCATTTAATCTTCAAAAGATTTATGTGTTTGGGTATCAATCATGCATTTATACTTTACAAATTGAACAAACCACAGTCAGGGATGGCTCTTAGTGATCGATGGCACAAGCTGACCATCGTTCACTTTGATGAGTGGAACATCAAAAATGTACAAACTTAGGGTGTGCAATTTCATACTGCGTAATCTGTTTGAGTGTTGACATCAACACAGAATTATTATGAATGTGATGTCAAACCATCTTCTCTGGTCAAATGTAATGGGAATACAAGTCCTGAACAAGATTACAATTTACAAGATGTGTTTACATCCAAACACATTATTATTAGAGTCGCCATTAAATTTGATGAGCTGTCTAACAGGTGCTGCACTTTTATAACATTCTTCTGTTGAACTGCAAAAACGTTTCCTGTACGAATGTAAATAAGCCTGGGGGTATTTTGCATGAAAAAACCCAAATTGCACGATTGTGCCCTTTTCCATTTATCACAGTCAACCTAGGACATAGCCTAATTAATGAGCACCATGTCAACATAGTTTGTGATGTGCTGTCGATGTTTGTTGTAGAAGCAACATAAGGCAGAAACATACATTGTCAAAGAATTTTCCAATTCAGAATTAAAATGTTTTTCATCATTTACGCTTTCTGTCTATCGTCACCAGACTTGAAATTTTGAGTATGTAACTGGGCAAAATTTTGAGTAGATGTTTTGAAATTAAAGCCAGTTCTCTCCTTTTGACTGACATATTTTCTTGGAATTACTTTTTGTTGTTGTTGCAGAGTCTAGCTTTGTTTTAGCAAATTACAAGACTGAGCCGTGTAAGAGGCCACCACGTCTATGTCGCCAAGGTTACGCTTGTCCTCATTACCATAATTCTAGAGATAGAAGAAGAAGCCCGAGGAAATTTAGATATAGGTAAGTTAATGTGGACATGCAACAATATGAAAGCATTATTCCAGGAATCTGCAAAATTATGAACTGCATTCTACTGATTCTAGTGAGAATGGTATAAAGATCACAAGTATATGAGTTTAATTTAATTTGATTTTTGTTCATTATTCATTCCACTTGTTCATGAAAATTGGACTTCTTTTTTTTCAAAAATTTCACTGTTTGTGCTGTAAAAGCTGTTCATTTCAGGTTTTTATTGCCAAATCAAAAAGGAAATTTTGTTGTCCTTTTAAATTTATTAACATTTTTCTTTGACTATATTTTGTCCACAGGTCAACACCTTGTCCCAATGTCAAACATGGGGATGAGTGGGGTGAGCCTACTAATTGTGAGCAGGGGGATAACTGCCCCTACTGCCACACACGCACTGAGCAACAGTTTCACCCAGAGATCTATAAATCAACTAAATGTAATGACATGCAGCAGACGGGATATTGTCCTCGTGGACCATTCTGTGCTTTTGCACATGTAGACCGTGAGTATCTTTATTTAGGTTGAACAAAAATATTTACAGGGGTGTGATTTGTCCAGATTTTTTGTGGCCAAAATTTATGCAATTTGATTGATTTTCAGCCCGTTTTAGGGTATTTTTGCCTAAAATCACGCTGTATTTTTTTACTATTTTCTGGATATTTCACAAGCTTTGAATCACATCCCTGTATTTATATGTTTCCAGTATCATGGGTCCATTGGGAACACTCAGCTGGTCGGCCAGTTGACAAAATAACCTGGTCTGCCGGAAAAACATTTTATTTTTGAAAAATATTTTGCCTCCATCAGGATCAGACACTTATTCCATGAATGGTAATAGCAAACACATAAAAATATCATACCTTGAAACTAACTTGGGTTATGAGCAGAGCAGAGTGATATGAGTTGGTCATGAGGAGTTGGCCTACAGACCTATCGCATCGCATTTTGCAGGCAGGGTTGAGCAAAGTTTTGGACCATTAATTAATGTAAATTTGACTGATCTGCACAAGCTGTTCTACAAATGTATGGTATTGCAGTCCAACTTTGGCCTTTTTTTGAAGTCATTCTAGTGCTAGGACTTATCATGGTGGACTTTTTAATTTCTAAATTAGTATTACTCTGCATTGATAATACAACATATTTATTTCAACTAGGTAACAAAAAGTGCTTGGTGATGAGGGGAAAAAATGAAAACCTAAAAAAGATTGAATTTTCTCCCAATAATGTGTGGCTTTCAAGGCATTCAATTTATAGATTGAAGTGGATTGCACAGTGATACATTGATCACCATCATTACTGAGCACATTTAAGTTGTCATTGTTCACAGGTGGGCTGTACAGGATGGCTAATGAAGCAATTAATTGCACATTGTTAAGCTGTAGAGAAGCCATCTGCATGTTGAATTTAGTATGAGTTAACTGAAAATTGTGACAGAACAAGGCTTATATTAAGCAAGCACCCAGGCTTTTTTTACCCCATGGTGCCCAGTTTTGGCTCATGATGTGTCCAATATTTTATACTACGAATAGGACCAGGAGCCATCTTTGGAACCAGGAGCTCATTTTAGCTCCTGGTCCAGGCATACTATATAAGGCCTGTGACAGAAGTGTGTTCTGTAAGGAAATAAGGTTTAAATTTGGAATCAGTAATATTACATCTCATGGTTGTGTGAAATTTATAATTACCATTAATTTTAGTGCTTTCACTTCCAAATGTGGATAATGCCATTTCACTATTAGTTGTGAAACGCATAATTACTCTCTAAGTGTGGCCCTGCATGTATAACAGCTGATACATGTGTTAATGTCCTTGCCGTTATAGGCCACTAATTGTTATTTAAAACTAGTGCTCATTGCACATAATGAGTTCCAGTAAAAATAATGGATGCACTGACTACTTTGTACAATTTGGTGTCCACAATTTGATGTCCATTAAAAGATTTTTGCCACTAGTCTGTTGTGGTTTTGATAGATGCGATTGAATGTTAATAATAACTAAAACAAATTGAGATTTGGTCAAGAATTAGAGGCCTTTATGGCTGTGTGTCATGGAGTGGGGTTTGCATTTCATCAGTAAATTTCAAAGATTGCGCATATCATTAAGAGACCGATAATTGAACTGTAGACCCTATCACAGCAAAAGTAAACGTTTTGTGACTGAAAAATATTTTTCCAAATAATTTTGTTATAAAAAACTAGTAATTCATAATTTAGGAAAATGCAACCATAGCAATTAGGCTTTTGATTTAAATGTGAGGCACAAACCATTCTCTCTTCACACAAATCAGGGGCCAACATAATGCACACAAATTATGGCATTAGCATTGATATAAAGCTTCATATTTTGTTTTCTACACCACCTTAATCTCTCTCCTACTGATTACTTCTACCTAATTCTGCTCCTATTAGTGTTCCCTGCATTTGTCTTACCATAGTACAAATTGAAGTGAAAACAACTTGACATATATTCTTGTTGATTTAGCCTCGGCGAAGTCGAAGAGAAATGAATACAAATGGAAGCCACAATTGACCATTGCATAGATAACCGTAATTTTATGAAACAAATTTGCTTTGCAGTCAGCAAATTGAGTAGAGATATAGAGTAAATTGTAAATCTTCATTATGAATGGTGGTTTTTACTCTGGTGTACATATATACATCTGTATATCTCGATACAGATTTCATAAGCCATTTTAGCCATGAATATATATAAGTAGAAACATGTTTATTATTGCATAGCGTACAAAAATGTATTTTTGCTTTTAATGCCTATTCTCTTGTGTCTGTGTCAACTATAAAAGGTTTATTTGTGTAGGACATCCACATTGTTTACAGGGGTAGCATTAAGGCCTGAAAGTCGGGGGTTGTTTTCCTGTGTTTTTCACTCCCGAGCTTGCAGAAAATCCAAATACATGGGGTGAAAATTAAATCTCGGGGGTGAAAAATATTTTGCAGTGTAGTCAGGGGTAGGAGTAAGGCCCAAAAGTAGAGGGTCAGAGTTCACCCCCGAGCTTGAACATATTCCCAATATAGAGGGTGAAAAATTAATATTTTTTAAATTTAGGGGGTCATTCACCCCTGATCGGGGGTTAACGCTACCCCTGATTGTTTATAATATTTCCTTCTATTCACATTTTTTTTAGTGGAGATTTTCTGTAATGGCCAAAATGATAAATTCAATACAATTACTAGAATTGCTCCCAGAAAGGACATTATTTCTATGGCATGCACAACTTTTCATACACTATGATCAAAAAGCACCCGTTATTAGGACTTGAACATCCATAGCACTAACTGGGTCAAACACAGTTTGTAAACCTCATAGTAACATATGTGTACTATTTTGAAGGCCTTATCATTATCATACTTGGAGAAGTACAAGATGTAGATTTAAGAAAAATTTTAACTTTGTAAGCACCTTCAGTGAAAGGTTGGAAGCCAGTTCAAATATGTGCAACTTTAGACCAATGATATTTTTTCACATCATAATATATTTGTGTTGTCTTGTTTTTCTTGCAGAGGAAATGAGTACAGCTCGCGAATTCTCTGAAGAGCAAGGTTCAATAGTGAGTCCTCCTAATACACCAAGTACATTATCAACAGTTAGTAGTAGCCCAAATACACTTCCACCACACCAGGTAAGTTAACATGGCAGTGTGTAGGATGGGGAGAGGGGTCACGAAGTGTGTTGTGTTTATGCAGTGCAAACATGGGAGGGAGCTACATGAATAAGTAAATGTTGTTTTGAAGTTCAACAACTCTTCCTATACCTTTGTGCAGGAGCCAACCTTTGTTAACTTAATCTGTGACAAGTTAATGAAAGTACGTAAAATTTTGGAGGAAGCGGCCAAACATTGTCCTTTTCTGTAGTTCTATTGCTGATTTCAACAGAAAAGTCATTGATCTTCTTGTAATGTTGAGTGGTAATGAATAAAAATGAAACGTGACATTCCTCATGAAATAATCCTGTGAATTAGACGATCTTTAGCTTGTATTTGGTGTGGAAAAGGATTCAGTCATGTTTCACTGTTGTTCAACACCGTTTAACAATGATGCATCTGCCCGAGCATAGTAAACCACACAGACGCGTCGCACACGTGTCACAAAACGGGCAAAGGAAAGAGTTTAATGTAGTTAAAATGTTTTTTTAGACTTCATCACAGACTTCAAAAGTTATAAACTTTATAAGATTAAGATAAAGCTACTGAATTGACATCCGTAAACAGTATTAATATTCATGAATTGAATTTAATGCCTCCACCGCTAAGCATATTGTTTTTACAATGTCCGGATAGGTGAATCAACTTCAGATTATCAGGATAGGTAGGCCATGGTCAGACACTTTTAATACTTTTTGGGCTCTAATTTGTGTATTATTTTGTTATTAGGCCAAAAAAAAAAGGTTTGTCTCAAAGCTTGCGCGCGCATTTGTAAAATCGTGAGATTCGGGAAAAAAACAAATGTGAAAAAAAAAAAAAATCGCATTTCGCATTTGTTTTCAAACCACTCGTGAGCTTTGAGACAAACCATTTTTTTTGGCCTTATTATGATAATGAAATAATGGCATATTTTGCACTGAAATTAGCACTTTTTACACACACCAATGAGATCCAACTGATAATTTGTGAGTTAATTAAATCAGTCAATTCAGATCCCATCTTTGTATATAATGTGCACACTCTTAATAAATTTGTAAAATAATGCTACAGAACTGTGCCAGTGTTATAAATATTACTGGTATTAATTAATATCCTTGTATTAACTTACTAGTAGACTACCAGCAGAGAAGCCCCGCATATTTTTCTATGATTAGAGGTTAGCGACTATATATGATTTTATTGTAGATCTAATGGCAAATATCAATGCACACAGTATTTAAATTTTTTAGTGCATTGCGATGGAACAATATAAAACTGCAAGTGTATTGATATTGTCATTTTAACATCAACCAAGTCATATCTAGTCATTAACCTTATTCATAATGTCATAACTTTATAACTTCGTAAGCTTAAAACCACCTCATCTCATCTCATGCCAGGGGCTATTTTAGCGTGCCTCACTGTCGCGTGCGTGTCGAGATAAAATATTCGTACAGTGACAATTAACAATCCGTGTAGATATGCTTTAATAGTAGACAATGGTAGAGCCTTTCTTACGGTCACATTCAGGTAAAAATGTCAATTTTTTGGCTCCAGCGAAGCTAAGGAGTCATCGTCATCAGAACCGTAGGGTTACACAATACAGTGTTGGTTTTTATGCTAAGGAATTTTTTGTGCTTGGCTTTAGGTTTTCAAATTGGTTTCTAAGTTTTGCTAAATTATTTTTTCATCGATTGCACCCGATAGAGTTGAAATTCAGTTGAGAAAATGTGATTTTTGGTTAAAAAGCCACCATAACGAGTTATTACTTGGTTCCCCAGTGTGCTAGAGATTATTTTGGTCTGTATAATTTAACCTTTCGTGACAATGGCGCAAACCAACGGAAGTTTAACATTAAAATGTCTTAAAGATTTTAGTACTCTCAGGTTCAGATTCAAAAGTTATTTTGACTTTCTTAACTTTTCTTAACTATTTCTTTACAATTTAAATAAAGAAATAGTTAAGGAATATCAAAAAAATAGTCATGAAAATTGTCGAATCTTGAATAAATCGGAACAAAATGAATTTCCTAGTGGACTATTTTCCTTGCGCAAGTGCAAATTTTTGAGTTATAGGTACCGCGGTTCTATCCCGATGATGTAATGCGTAATTATCCAATCAGTGCTGTCCTTAGAAATTAGCCCCAAAATGAACCAATCACAGACATCGTAATGAACAGTCTTTGGCAGTGGAACAACCAAGATGTCTGCCCCCACATGAATACACATGACAGATGTCGCCGGCGAAATTGCACTACGATAAGTCGTAAACATGGTTAAAACAAATGAAATTAAATATGTCAAAGGACAGATTGTTACTCTATTTGGTAAAAATATCCCAAAGAGAGATCGCAAGGTGTCTGGGAGACTAGGAGTAGGAGCAGTACTACCTCTACGATCGATGCAACTTTCAAAGTCGGAAACCACTCGGTCATCAGCCATCATCATGGCATATGCTCATGCACATGATGCACTCATGGACTACATAGCACTGGTACATCATGGGTACATGTACGTAAACCCGGGACGTAAACATGGTAAAGTCATAGTATTACTACTAGCCACTGAGTGAATTCAATCACCAAACCAAACATCCTTTTTCAACTGGCTTTTCAAAAAAAAAAATAGATAATTACGATGGCCCAAATATTTTCTCAAACATAAAAATAATGCCCAAAGACAAGTAATAATAATATAATATCATGAATATTGAATAAATTATGCCCACATAATACGCAACGTCTATCTGTCTGTCAGTTTACTCCAGAACTCTAGTTTCGAATTAGCCTCAAACATCATGGCCCTGTTCCTTCCTCACTAGGGCCCTGAATGCCATACGTACGTAAAAACGGGGCACCGTGAAGTCACGTCGCGGTGATGACGTCAGTGTGAGTACCTCGGGCTAGTTTCGAATTTGTACACATTCTTACGCATTCCATGCTAGAGTAGAGTGCTTTGCTATCGTTTTTCAGGCAGACAGCAGTGCAATTTGTTGCAGTTTGCACTGGAGGTTCATTCTGTTAATGTTGAAATTTGGATGAAAGTTATTTCGATGAGTCAACTGCATCTTTTGAGCAAGATTTGCCTTATTTTGCGAAGAGTGAAATGTAATTTTAGCAACATTTTGATGCAATCGCCTGTTGTGATCGGCTGTGTTTACTTCTGAACTTCCATTATTACGGTGTCATTCTTCAGCAAATCCGACTAGATTTTGAATGCAATGTAGAATGTGAAGCTATCGGTGAGCAAATTCTTATTTTTTTTTTTTTTTGGGGTCGCGTGTTCCTCAAACTTGGTGGGTGGGTGCATCTTGACCCGAGACAGAACAAGTTTGTTTTGGCAAGTGGGTCAAGGTCACCCGAGGTCATTTGAGGTCAAATTAGTAAAATTGTCATGGCAAGAATTAGAAACTTGGTGGGTACAGTCAACATTTAGAGCCAAATTTTTGAAGGTCATTTCGGGTCACCAGAGGACATCTGAGGTCAAATTAGAAAAAACTGTCCTATGGGCATGAAACTTGGTAGGTACAGTCAACATTTAGAGCCAAATTTTTAGAAGGTCATTTTAGGGTCACCAGAGGTCACACGAGGTCAAATTAGTAAAAACTTTTGAACGGGCATGAAATTTGGTGGGTACAGTCAATATATAGAGCCAAATTTTTGGAAGGTCATTTCGGGGTCAACAGAGGTCATCTGAGGTCAAATTAATCAAAAGTGTTGGACGGGCATGGCAGGTACAGTCAATATTTGAGTCATATTTTTGGAAGGTCATTTTGGGGTCACCAGGGGTCATCTGAGGTCAAATGAGTAAAAAGTGTTGGATGGGCATGAAACTTGGTGGGTATAGTCAACATTTAAAGGCAAATTTTTGGAAAGTCATTTTGGGGTCACCAGAGGTCATCTGAGGTCAAATTAGTAAAAACTGTTGTATGGGCATGAACATTGGTGGATACAGTCAACATTTATAGCCAAATTTTGGAAAGGTCATTTCAGGGTCACCAGGGGTCATCTTGAGGTCAAATAAGTAAAAACTGTCAATGGGTGTGAAGCTAGGTGGGTATCGTCAATATTTGGGAGTCAAATTTTGGAAAGACATTTGGGGGGTCAACAGGGGTCATCTGAGGTCAATGTAGTAAAAACTCTTGGACAGGCATGAAACTTGGTGGGTAAGTCAACATTTAGAGCCAACTTTTGGAAAGTCATTTTAGGGTCACCTGTGGTCATCCAGTGTCTGAGGTCAAATTAGTAAAAACTGTCATATGGCCATGAAACTTGGTGGGTACAGTCAACATCTTAGAGCCAATTTTTGAAAGGTCATTTTGGGGTCAACAAGGGTCATCTAAAGTCAAATGAGTAAAAGCGGTCGGACAGGCATGAAACTTGGTGGGTACAATCAACATTTAGAGCCAACTTTTTGGAAGGTCATTTTGAGGTCATCTGAGGTCAAATTAGTAAAAACTGTCATATGGGCTTATAAATAGGTGGATACAGCCAACAGTTATAGCCAAAATTTTGGGAAGGTCATATCTGGGTCACCAGGGGTCATCTGAGGTCAAATTAGTCAGAACTGTCTTATGGGCTTTAAACTTGGTGGGTACAGTCAACATTTGGAGTCAAATTTTGGAAAGTCATTTTGGGGTCACCAGGGGTCATCTGAGGTCAAATTAGTAAAAACTGTCAGATGGGCATGAAACTTGTTAGGTATAGTCACTTTTAGAGTCAAATTTTGGGAATGTCATTTCAGAGTCACCAGGGTCATCTGAGGTCAAATTAGTATTAACTGTCATGAAACTTGGTGGTACAGTCACCATTTAGAGCCAAAGCCTTATTCAGACTAACACTATTCTTGACATAGGCCTACTCGCCTGTATATAATTATATTTTGATGTGTTTTGGCCCATTTGGACTCATTTCCACCCGTTTCGATCCATGTCGCTAATTCCCTAAATTGATTGATGTATCATTGTATGCTCTGCAAATGAGATAGCTACCAACCTACCAGATGTACCTGTTGGGGGAATGTGATCTGTCACATACACAAATGATTTCACTTGTTGCCCATGCGACTCCAAGAACAATTACTTTCACTGTCACCAAAAAGCGCAGAGCCACAGCGCCATTGGTGCTCTTGTTTATTTTTGAAACGCACTCTACTTCATCAACACTTGTATCTCATTGCACGAACGTGACAGTGAGGCACGTTAAAATAGCCCCTGGTAGCTACAATGTACATGCAGAAATGTGTGCAGTGACTAAAACAATGATCCTTTAAAGATTGCTCAATTAATTTTCCTCACCAGTGTATTTTTTGAAGAGAAAGACACTTGAAAGTTTGAATTTCTGTGAAATTTACATGTCATTCTTTCGAGTAACATTGTTTATCATGGTATATTTTTTTTTTTTATTCCGCCTATACATAATCTGGACCGATGGAGGAAAAGTTTGTGTCCTGCATGCAGCACATATTTCACTTTTGTGAGCAATTTTACAGCATTTTTTATTTTTTTATTTGAGCAATTTAGAAAAAAAGGATTATTTTCAAGTGAAAAATGATGACATTTCCCAATAGGTGTTTCCATACATTTTGTTTACAAGCAATTACAAAATCACTAAATATCTTATGAAAATCAAAATATAATTTTCCTAAACTTTTTATAGTACTAACCTATTTGCCTTGATTTGACAATAAGTATTTGTGATTTGAGGCATAGGCCTACTGTATGTTACCATAATCCCAACTCTAAAATAAAAAGAAAATACATTTAGGTTTAGGTGCCGCCTACAGGAAACAAACTTGCCTTATTCCACCTCTATTACCTGTGCACTGGGAATTTAATATGAAAAAATGACTTAACTATTTATATGTTGGGTTTGCTTCAATCTGCAGATAATCAGTAGCAGTGACATGACAATAACAACGCCAAGTAATAGTGTACCGGGTCCTATAGCCAAGCCCCGTTCAAATAGCACTTCTAGTAATTACTCTTCCGAGAGCTCACACATAGGATCTGTATACCAAAGAGCTCCAGGATCAGAACGAGAAGAAAATACTTTTGTAAGTATGGGGTATCATGATGTAAGAGCAAAACTAAGAGAAAAATGAGGCTCACAGAATGTCTTGTCCAGCAGCTGGGGACAACCAAACATTTATGTTATAACCTTTGTCATCTCAATCTCATATTGATTCATATAACATTGGTATTACCATTTGTTTAAGTAGAAGTTAGAACAAGACCAAAGGCCTAGTTCTACAACAGTTTACTGAGTAAGAACAATGATTATTAATGTAATTTCAATTCAATACTTACCCTCAAATGATATTACCTGTATTTTGACCTACAGAATATGTTTCTAGGTATGACCAGTATTACAAGTAGTTTGACCAATCCTAGCAGCTCCATTAGTTCTATGTCTGTAAATGCGACACCGTTTTATCCTACTAGTGACACGGTGGAATCTGTTATAGGTAAGTAGCCTAAGGTTTCAATCTCATTTGTTTTCTCAGTATCAAATCATAGGAAATGCATCTGTACAGAAAAGGTAGAGGATTTTTTTGCATACCGGTTTCAATTGATTTAATACTCACAACTGTGCACAAAGTTTGTATGTATTGAGTAAAAAGAATTAATTTTTGTCAACTCTATAAAATAATTACAGCCACTATTTGACTGGTTGATTGATTCTGTTTTCTACCCGCAGGTAACGCTTTAGATGATATGAATCTTGATGATATAGACGTGGCTGCATTTGAAAAGGAACTAGATAATGACACATCGTCTGTAGGAAGTTCAGGGGCCAGCATAGGGCAGCTACCTGTTGGTGAGTATACCAATGGTGTGGCTATGTCCTCTCGCATCCAAAATATCTTTGATGGTGAGTTATAGTTTAGAATGTGTTTGCTGTTCTTGTACTTTTTAGTTGGTAATATATTACTACTTTTTTCATCAAATATGGGATTAAGATCTCGGCAATGTTCTCAGATATCCACAATTGATGTACGGGTTACGTGCATGTTACAGAAACAAGTTTAGAATCAGGTACGCTCAATGACGTTTGGGGTTTAATTGTGTTTGGGCACACAAACAAGTATCTAGGCCATCAGCCATATCATGGCATTAGGTGAAGCCACATATCCATGGATATTTTGACCGGATGATAGGAGTTGCCATGCACAGAGAAATAGAAGCCTCTCAACACATACATGAATAAACTCAAACATGTCTAAAAAGAAAGACACAATCGTTTGTGTCTTTGCCAAAATAGAGGCCGTCAGCGTGACGTCATACGCCGCCATCTTGTGGGTACACGCTGAGATGGTCGTTCGATCTCCATGCGTGATAACAGCTAGCAGCTGCGCGGCAAGCTGCGGCCTGCGCGTAGTGTCTGACGCATGAACACGCGTAGCATTTGTACCCACAAGATGGCGAAAGGCTGACGGCCTCTATTGTTGCTATACAGTGACAACTTCAATATGCGCACCGGCACCAAAGTTGGTGGTCTAGATACTTATTGGTCTATTCAAACATTAAAATACTCAACAACAAAATCTTAATTTATGAAAAGGGACTCTGAATGTGTGGTGTGGGTTCTTGGATTTTTATTGAAATAAAAGCTGAAAAGTAGTGGCTAATCACTATTAAGGTTTCACTACCTATAACAGCTCAACCTATGTTGTTAAGATTAGTCCAAGATAGAAATGAATGAAAGAAATACCTGTCATAGTCTTGTCATAAACTGACAGCAGTATCAATAATTAGTTTATCAGGTTTCCATTTTACTCTATTGATACAATGTGGAGCACCAAGTCAGTGAGGCCAACATTGGACTTATGTGAAAGAGAACAAACCCAGTTTTGCACGCTCAGTAGTATATCAGTTGTGTTTGAGGTGCATTTGTGGGAAAACTAGACAACCTCGGGTAGTCTAGTTCAGTGACTGCACTCAAGGCAGATAAAATTACATTTGAATTAAAAATGTGTTCTACTTTATGGTACTTGCAACTTTCCAAAGAAGGTAACTTTTGACATAGTTGGTGTGTATTTTCAGTGAGGGTATGCAATGTTGAGTTGCACCGCTGCTAAGTTTTCAAGCAGCATTGTGACACACTTTGTAACTAAAATTTGACGAGATGCTAAAACTGTATAAATATGTTGTGTTTGCACATTCCGAAGTCACAAAATCCATTTGCGGAGTATATGATACAATGACAAAATTTGAGTTGATCAATCGCTTACGTAATGAAAAGTTAGATGCTGTATTGAAAATTGACTGCATACAAGCAGTTGTATTGGTTACATCGATTGAGCAAGAATATTGCAAAACATCTGCATCATTTGACAACATTGCATGCCCAGAGTTGTGTTTGCTCATGTTCTGAGTATGGTATGAGGACATAAAGATTGCGTGTGTTTCATCTGTTGGATTTTACGTTTTAGAAATACTTAAAGTAGTTAGGACATCATGTGATGTTTGTATTGGTGTGTGTGTTGGGTGAGAAAAACTATTGATGTAAATGTGAATAACATTATCGTAAACAGATTTTAGTTGATTGCTTATCACAAACTGCTTAATTTTGAGACCAACTTTGACTAACAAGTGTGAATTTGTTCAATTCTGTGTTGCCATGCACATACTTTTGTTCTGTATTGTACTCTTTGTGATGCTGAAGTTATGCACACATAGAGCAAAGGGAACTTGACAGACCGAGTATGTTATGCAGCAAGATTCATGTAGCACAACAATAATGAATTGCCTTTGAGATAACTGTAGTCAGAAATACAATTTCTGGTACACTGTACCATTTACAGACACGCCACATATAATGACACACATCTTCTACGTCCTATTACCGCCTCCGAGATGCGTTGTTATGATTCAGTGGCAGGAACGCAGGCATTTGTCATGATGTGTTCAATACTTTATATAGTCGCCTGCCAAGTATAAAAGAGTACAACATCATTTTTCAGTTATTCTCAAATATAGTTTCAACACAGTCCAATAGTATACTCAGTCAGTTAATTTCACTTGCTATTGACTTGTGTAGTGTTTTTAAGTAATGTGTATATAGAATGCTCACATTGCATGACATTGCAAGTTACTAGTTATTTTACCCATTAATATTGAAGTCTCAGTTATTCATTTAGTAGGTCATGGTCCTTATTTTAGTCTTAATTGTGTTTAAAATATTAAACTTGTATCATGGCAGTCATTTCTGCCATAATGCATTACATCCAAGCAATTGACATAGTGAAAGTTCTCTACCTGTTGCAAAATGTGCAAGATGCACCCAGTGCAGTCCATTTTGAAATAGGAGAGAATTGTTATGTTGATAAATGTGAACCATTTTTCAAGCTTGTATCAAGAGCAGAGCGTAGGTATGTGCATGTGCAAAGTAGCAACTTGCATTAGCTGCACCCATAGCTACATTTAATCTTGTTTTTCAAAATGGACATAGTGCACCAATAGAATGATGACAAATACACTTGTTCAACATGGTTGTTTGATGCATGTATAGCTAATAGTTCAGAGTTCGGATTGGTGCGTTTACCCAGTATGGACAAATAGCTCTTCTACTTGTGTATGCATACGCTATTAAGAATCTGCCACTGTGAATTCCAACATGGCGTTACTCTCAACTTGAGACGAGACAGATCATTTTGAACTAAACGGGAACACTGAATGCATACCTGCCAACTGCCCCTCATTTTGAGGGACTGTCCCTCATTTGGGGTTTACTAAAGTGAAAAAGAGGGACAGTCCTGTTTTCTGAAAATTTCAGTGATGGCAAATATAAATGTAAGAACAGCAGAAAATCATGCAAATTTCACTTTAAATTTTGCTATATAGCTGTTATTAGCATTCTCTTTAGTCTATTGTGATAAATTCAGACCTACAAAACCTTCTCTAAATTCTGAAAGTATTGCACGCCTTAAGTCATTGAATTTGTCGCTCCTGGTTTGTGTACATGTACAAGGTTTTGGTCTCAATGTCCCTCTTTCTGACTTCGGTAGGTTGGCAGGTCTGTGAATGCGCTATTTATCTCAAATCTTATTTACATATTTTCATGGAGTAGAGTGTAGACACTTGTACAGTTGTACTGCCAAATGTTAAAAATAGCATTAAAGTATCTATGCATATTAGTTGAAAGCTGTTAGTATTGTCCAAGTCTAAATTTAAAATGATATGTTTTGTTAGAAAAACTAATCAATAATGACGTCCAACAACTGTGTGAAGATCTTTATTGCACAAAAATGTGCATTGTTGGACACTAATCATTAACCTGTTTGTTATTTGACTCATTTCAGGTCTAGGTTTAGGTTCAACAACATCAGCACCTGTCAGCATACCAGGTAGCAGTAGTAATAGTATGACAAGTGGACCTTTTAACCATAAATCCAACGTCTCTGAGAGCCCTGGCTCACCCATGACCAATCTTCCACCATCATTTCTTTCCCAGCAGCTCCAATCACAACAATTAGATCATATTCAAGTAAGTAGTTACCATTATGTGTATAAACGATGCAGTTATCTGCTGCAACATAGATCTCTTTTATGGATAAACTAACAAGGAATAAATACCAGACTTTCGTAACAAGTGGTCATCACTGCCATGTTCAATTAAGGCTTAAAGAATTGATATTTTTATGGGGGCTGCTTTATAAATTTTCTTCAGAATGTGTTGCTTATTTGACAGGAGCATTTGTTTAAATAAGGGGTGATTCTTTGATCCTTGTCTTCAATATTTTTGTTTATCTTGATTTGCAGGCAGCAGCAGCTTTCATGAGTCAACCTAACACTGTAATGCGTCACATGGGTTTAGGAAGGATATTGGATCCTCTGGGCACCAATAGTCCTCCAGGTAGTAATTCAACAAGGGGACCACAATCCCCGTTATTACAAGGATCTACCAACTTGAATCCTGTCGGGACTGGCAGTGAAGGGGACAGTCAAAGGTTACAAGAGGAGATTACTAATCTTAGGAGTAAACTGCATTCTTGGGAAGAGTCTTGGAACCAAGCTAAACAGGTACAGATTTTATTAAGGAACATCTTAAAAGTCATTGCAGGTTTGGGTGCTTATTGGTTTCTCAGACTAATTTCATCGACTCAGTTCTTAGCGACAGCTATGAAATCAGCCCTTGCCTTATCCCTCTGGCTGGGAAAAAATAGGTTGACAGTCATTATTTTTTACGACAGGTCCTCAAAGTCTATTATGTCCGGGAAATGGCGGAATTACCTAAATTACATGCAAAACCATGCCAGTGTTTCTGTATAGAAAACAGAAGAAAAAGGCTGCTTAAAATCATTAAAGGGCAGGTCTATTGCAAAATCATCATCATATCATTGGCAAACTGATATTATGAGGACAATGAAAATGACTCCCTTTTTGAGAAAATAAAGACGTTTAAAATTGATAATTTCGCAAAAACCAACTTAAGCGATGCGTTCCTTCGAACAAGACAGATTTGGCCTAGAAAAAAATTGACATCATGAAATTTCTGTGCCTGCTTTGGGAGAAGGGATTATAAGCATTCTCAATGCACAGAACGTATACTGTTGTTGTTCACAGAAAAAACTCTAAATTAAGTATTACAAATTTAATGGTTTTTAAACATATGGATAAAATCAGCCGATTCTTTTTTTATATATTAGTGAATTGTGATATTACAATTCATTCATGAGAAATATTAGGACTAAAAATTAAATAAATAATTAAGTCCACAAACTCATGTATCTGATTTCCCTGTGCTATAGTATTATAGTTTCAGTTGGATGAAATATTACAAAACAAACGCGCATAGTAACAATACTGTGTGGGCTTAGTCTCCGAAATGAGAGCAATAGTCTGCATATTGTTATGCAGCATTGTTATGGCAAATAATAGTACAACTCATTGTTGCTAATGTCAAACTTGTCACACAAGTAAATGAGAGCATGATATAGTGTCCACTTCATTTACCTACGTCATAGCCCGCTGCCTTGAAAATTAATTTTGCTTCAAATGGGGAAAGAACACGTACAAGCCCGAATTTTACCCACACAATTTCTCTTTTTTCAGGAGAAATATGCATAAAAAAATTGCAACGAGTGTCAACTTGTAATGTAATAATTATTCTCTCCGAATAGAGATAAACTTGTTTTTGCAATAGACCTGACCTTTAAAAATTACTTGATCTCTCCCATCTGTGGTACACTTGCAGGATTTAACATTACTAAATCATGACCAATCCAAATTTAGTCAAATTTCTGCTCATTGTAATGCTTTCTTTTGGTGTAAATGATTTTTTCTGAGAATTTAAATTAAAGGGTGCACAATCATATAATACTTATTTGGTGGTGTGAAATAGAACAGTATACACATTGAAAACATGTGAGAGCAAGTATACACTGGTAACAAAATCCTCATAAAGATGCAGGGGCTCGAACACCGGACATAACATTAGCAGTATTATGTATTAAACATTACCAGTGCTCCTAAGTGGCAGCATATTGCACATATATTTAAAGTGAAATTTGCTGCTAGCAACAGTGACAGACATGCACAAAGTTTACATTGAGATTTTGGATGTAAAGAATGATTGTACAATGTAGCATCATTCCAATTATCAAATTGTCTATTTATACACAAAACTTCAGTGTATGTTTTAGCTTTTGTTATTTATATTTAGAACAAATCAATTTAATATTCTTCATTTCCAAGGTGGATAAAATGCAATAATATTTGTGTCCATTATCCAATAGGCATGTGATGCATGGAAAAAAGAAGCAACTGAAGCAGGGGAGAAATCTAAGCAAGCTGAGAAAGATAAACAAGCAGCTATTCAATCTAAAGATGAGGTAGGTTTCAATTGTACGAGTATTGTTGGTGTAATTCACCTTTAAAAGATTAACTGATCTTACCAAATTCATATACACACTGCACCCAGCAAGGCAAATATGACATTGGTTTTGTATGCTTTTGTGTGACAGCATTGAATACATGGAACATTTTGCACTTTAATCGAAGCTCGGGAGATATGTCAAAAAATAACCTGAGGTCTTCCAAGGTCAAGGGTCACCTAAAGATCAAATTGAAAATTACTCCAATTTGACTAAAACTCTGTGGAAATAACCACAAGAAGAATACAATTCTACAAATCATTTTTTTGCCCCATATCAGTCTCTGGAAGATTTATTTGATACTGGTGTGAAATTCTTTTATTTCCTAGAATATCATTGGCGTGTGATTTTATGGGGTTTGCAATCATTTGTTCAGAGCAAATAATGAATTTCTGTGAATGCTCAATTCAGGCGAGGCTTATGTACCACCGGTGCTCTTGTTTCTAAAATGTGGGCACGGGTACAAAACTCTTAGTTAAAGTATGCAGTGAAATATTTGAACAACAATTCTGGCTTTTGGATTCAAGTAACGATTCTGTTTACTTTCTCTTCACAGGCGTTAATAGAATCCCGAGTATTAAAACAAGAAATAGAAGGTTTGACTGGTGGACCACATTTACATGTATTAAACAAGGTTTCCGAGTTAGAAAAGTTACCACTATCACAGCTGAAGAATTTGCAGGTCCAACTCAAAAACGATTTAGACAGATTAGAAAAGGTGAGTAGTTAGACATTTGTTGTTTCCAAAATAAGACAAATCTTTGATTATGATACTCTCTCTGGTTGAAATAATCTATGTGATCATGCTAAATACAATAAAATGATGTGAACTTTTAACGAGGCCGTACTTTTGCAAATGATGACGAAGTTGGAACTAGCAATGCGTTATTAGTGACTTGACAACAGCGTACATAGTAAAGTATGCTCTCGTCAAAGGTTTACCGCAATTGACTTCGGATTGAATCTTTTCATACAACTACATGCAAACAAAATGTCTCCCTTTCTATGAATCTAAAAGACAATATCAAGTTTTAGGTAATAATTAGTTGATGGTGTAGATGTGGTTTTCATGTGCATAGCGAAGTTGCGGTAAATGTCACTAGTGGACCTGAATACAAATGTGGTAACTACATTTATAACAACCACATATATACCTACGTCATTAGTGACGTGTATGGAATGTGGGAACATGAGACAGCAAATGTTTGAATTTGTTTGCAATTTCTTAATAACTTGTGACTAAGGCTGTCTTAATTATATCCTGTGTCTCAAAGCTGCCGCCCGTGTTAGTAAAATCGTGCACGTAGTCCTCTTTGAAAATCAAAAAATTCTTTTTTTTTTAAACAAAAAGGCGAAAAATAAAACACAAAATTCATATTCGATCATAAGTGTAAGATTTTTTGGACACAAAAACAGTAAAAGAGAAGAAGAAGAATTTGTATAAGTGACTTTTTTTGGTCTACTATTCCAACATTTACAACATTGGATAATTTTTGCACAAAATTCTTGTCCAAAATCCTGTACTGACACATAAAAAAAATTAACATAAAAAACTACAATAAAAAAAACGCATCCGCATTAGGTTTTCAATTTCTCACAAGCTTTGAGACATGGGATTTAATTAAGATGGCCTTCAAAGATTGTCTCACTCTTGCAGTTCATGTGATTTTTGTGTGTCTGAACTGGGTTTTTTTGTTCTGTTTTTGTTTCCCCCAAAAAAAAAGCGCAGAACTCCCTAGTTGTATTTTTTTGTTAAGTGCACAAGACTAAGTATTTATAAATTGAACATTGTAGCAAAACGTTTTGACATTTATGTCTTTGTATTTTTGTTCTTCAATTCAGGTTATACACACCAAAGAGGCCTTGAGGTGTCTGATCTGTATGGAACGTGACCGCTCAGTAGCCGTGTTGCCATGTCAACACTTGGTTTTCTGCGAAACGTGTTCCCCTACTAAAAATGAGTGTCCTGTGTGTCACATACAAATATCTACTAAGGTGTCTATAGTAGTACCGCTTTGATCACAGTTAGGTAAAATTAATATTACATTTTTAAAACCTAAATCCTTTATCAATTTAAAAGTAAACTAAAGAATTGAGTAACAGAATGCCACATATGCTTCCATGATAGATACCCATGTTCATATGTTTTAATGTTGAGTATTTTTCAGTCAATTTGATGTTAGAACTAATTTTCCACATTAAATTTGAAGGGAATACATTTAGAAAAATGTGGGAATCTGCTAATGTTTAAAATGTGTACACTTTGTTTACAGGAGATTAAAAAAAGACACTTGAAATTGTTTTGGTATTGTAATTGTGTAATATTTTTGCGACTTTAAGCATTAAAAAGTATATTCTGATATGAAAAAATTTGGATTGAGAAAGATCACTTTATCATGCTGACTAACAATAAAGTTACAAATATTCTGAAACATTTTCCATCGTTGGAGTATCATGTGGCATTCTGTATGAAATACACCTTTATTGAAGCGTTCTCAAAAAGACAAGTGACGTTTTGCATTTACCATCTCTCTCTCTTTCTCAGTGTTTCAATCTTCACTTTTTAAGTTGTGAGGGAAAATTTGCCATGGCATATTCACAATATCTACAAACACGTTAGAAATATTTTGACAAGCGGACACTTATTAAACCTTCAAACAACAAGTATTTTCACCCCAACCACAAAGAGGTAAACTTTATGATGGTGTATTTGCATAGTTTTTTTTTGCAGGTACTTGAAATATTTTCAGTATGTCAAATCAATTATTTTATTCTCACAAGTTACTTTTTTCCCCAGTTATGTAAGCATAGGGGTGATAGCTAATGAATATTAACAACTGTAATGTTAAACTTTACAGTTGAAAAACGTGTAGGAGAATGTTTGCAGCATAAGTATTTTTACAAGAGAATTATTTTTTTCTCTCTAGGTAGTAAAAAAAAGTTATATAAAAGAAAAACAGTTGGTTCCAATGGGTTCGTTCACATTGAACAACAGAATTGTGTGTAGTGTTTTTACAATAATTGTAGACAATTGTAAAGTGTCTTTTCATTAACGATAGTTATTATCTGTTAAATTTAGATGAATATTTTTGGTTATTGTCTTTGTATCTTTTTTTCTGTGTGTAAAAAATTCATTGCTTTGTTATTTACCTGCCTTGTACGTAGCGATTTTTAAACAATTAGAATGCTAGGCAGTTGCTATAATGTTAGTGTTGTGTAAATTATTAGTTGTCCCCAAAGATTTAACTTTTCCATGATAATTTCCTGTGTTTATTATTATTATTATTATTATTATTATTATTATTAAATTTATTCTCAGGTAGTAGGACTGAAGTTTAGACTTGCATGCAAGATGAATTATAACGTCTTTTAACAACCCAACTAGTTAGATTTTAAGGTGCTTATTTTTTATTATTATTTTTTTTCCATTTATATTGTAGTATTTTGGCTGCTTAATAAATTTATGTAAATTTTGTTTTTGAGTAAGGATGATGTTGAAGAAAGGAACTGTTGGGTCATGTTCATGGTTGTATAAAACTTACATCGAACTGTTGGTACATCAACTGGTTTCATTAGAATTGCATGGGTTACAACTATCATACTGGAACTATTCATGAGAAATGTAACTTTTCCTGATTTTGATGGAAATGTCAATTTTTAATTGGACGATGATATCCAGCATAAAAAGAGCAACATTCAAATTATTTGTAGGTTTGATTAGTCTATTCCCCAAGGCCAAAGGCCAGATCAATTTTCAGGATATGGATCTGTTACCCAGTTACATCTCTGATTCATACATACCCTATTATGTATATATTTCTGGGTACCGTAATAATCACAGTCTATCTGATGTTTGAGAAATCAGAAGTAACATTTGAAACTTTTTTTTAAAGATTGGATCAAATGCATCATGGTAATGCATAGTTAAAAAAGAATAACATTTTGTTTCCTACACACTAATATTTACTCAGTGTTCACTTGTTGGGGAACAGAATTCCATTTGCATTTTTTATGGTTCATAGAAAAGCTTTTTGTTCAACACACAATAGTTAATCAAATTACATTAGTTCACATCCCTTGTGTGACTAAATGATGTTCCCTGATTGTAAAACTACCCAAAATAATGTCAATGTAACTTTCAGAAAGCCTGATGTCATGTGGTAAAATCTTTTAACTCTAGATTTGAGTACCAACCATGGATATGACCCACTTTTCCTTATCAACATGTCTGCATTTATCTTCATGTCCTACAATTGATATTGGTTAATTTAGTTGCAGTGAATTCTAATGATGCAAAATAAAAATGAAATGAGTGTCTAAGACATTTGTTTATTAGGACATTTTACTTTATTGGTTAAAATAATTGAGATGAAACAGGTGCATATTTTATTGGGCCTAACCTGTTTCACTTTGTAGCATTGTCTATATATATGAAAATATTTTTCCTCACATAATTAAGGTGGATCAGTATTGTTTATAGATATTTAAAAGAAAAATTGTTTCTTGTGGCTGCCTTGTGAGGTATATGAACTTTTTTTCACCAAATTCAAGCAACCTGATACACTTCACTTGATGTACATGTTATGTATTGAGTTTTTAACTGGATGTGAGCCTACACCTTGAACCAAATAGGTTATTGAAAAGAAGTGGGTAGACATTTTGTAGGGCTTGATGAAGCTTCAGCTTATGCATTGAAATGTGTCTGTATTGACACTTTTCAGTGTAAATAAAGCCATAATGTACGATCTTTCATGAATTTGGTTAATTTTTTTCCAAACCTGATTTTTGGGCATATTTGTAAGGCTTACACTTCTCCCAATTTACAATTATTTCAATTTCAAATGACTAGGGAAACCTTCTTTACAGTTACTAATATTATTTCAAAATATTTGGCCAAGAATAACCAAATTAAAATGCGACTGAAATTGTATATTATGGCTTTAAACAAGCTTCAGTGTGTTTGTTAAGAGAGTAATGTAATTTCATTTACACAGATTGTATTTCAAAAGCACAAGCGGAATTAATGTTGAGATCTGGTTCCATTGTACACTTTTCTAATTTGATCAGAAGGGCTTGCATTCGTCAAAATGTTTTTGAATTTTAACATTATGTCAAGCCAATATTGATGCTACGTGCAGTATAATATTGGATCACTATTCTATTCAGCAAATTACTTCAGCGGTGTTTTCTGCGCTGTCTGATTACTGCGTAAAAGAACTAGGTCACATGATGCTACGCAGCTTGACCAGCGAATGAGGTGCCGATGTGATGATGACATGATTCAATTAGCCAATAAGAACCCCACTTCCGTATACACCATAAACTGCGCCAAATTGGCAAACCGCTGAGGTAGGCCTACTGTGCTGAAAACTATAGCAAGTATTTTGGTACAACCAATTAAATATAAAAGAGCTTTTGGAAGTAAACATAAGCTTTAACTCTCTGTTGCTCATGTACATTTGCAGGCTGATCTCCTGTACATTTGCAGGCTTATCTCCTGTACATTTGCAGGCTTATTGCTAGGTTTTAATTTAAATTATGAAGAGAAGAGGGGTTATTGTGTTTCACCAAAGAAAACAATCTGAGGTATGTAAAACAACTGATGACAGCTTAATTCAGAGGAATTGTTAATTACCAGCACCAGTAGTGAATGGAACCTTCAGCCTACTAATACCCCCCTTGCAAGTTGCTAAGTTTCACATTTCCTTGCAATACAGTTTCACAGTCACCTTTGGAGCATCCAGTTTTCAATATGGCACAGAATTGAGCAACAAAATCTTATATTAATGTAAGCAAGGATATTAAAGCAAATGGAGTGACACTGTAATTCAATAACTCTATTATGAGAATAAGATGAATGAGTCTGATAAATAGATGTATATTGTATCAGTAGAGAATTAGCTATAGCCTTCTAGATGTCGTAGAGTGAATGAAATACTCAAGCAAGATTGCGGCATATTTTTTTCACAAAAATGCACATAATATGCTGTAGCATCTGATCTCAGAAAGGCCTGTAACTCATCACAAGATTCAAACACTCTTGGAGCATTAATGTGGGCCATTGCGTTGACTGTATTTGTGAAATTGGACCATGATGTATAGCTATGAATGTGCAAGTAGATTAAGTTGATGTAAGATTTTGTACATTGATTCAGATCAGGGGTGTGGTGGCAGCCTAGATGCTGGCCAGATATGTACTTCTCTATTGCAGCAGGCAATGGCAATTTTGGACCTACCCTTGAGGTTCAAACACCCGCTGTAATTCACCTTATCAAATACATAATTACCCTAAAATTAGTCAAATTTGAAATATTCACTCTTTGTCTTTAAGAAGATAGGTGAAGGGTTCATCCACCATTTGCTCCACAGTAACTTGTAGGTATGGATTGGCCCTCAAAAGAAATGTCAACCACTTCTAAAACTTTGAAAGTATTCATCGCTTACAATTTTGTTCATTAGGTGTCTTATCAACAACTAGGAGGGAGGGTATGGTCAAGTTCGTATTTGCGGCTGCATAATAGTTGGAAGTCATTCCATCTTTAAAATCCTCATGGCATGTATGACCTGTTGTTAAAACACTGAAAAGCAATGTACAGTGAAGGATTCAGGTAAATGTTGCACTAATGATGTAATAGTTCTGTTTGTAAGCTTCATAGCCAATTTGGTCTTTTTCATTATGCAGGTTAAAATAATGACAAAACAAAACCTTTAGAGAGTATGTTAGTTGTGTGAAACATAAATAGCATGATCTTTTACTAATTTATTTGAGTGTTGTAATTATCGTATGACAAGCTCAATGCCCAATAATTAAAAAGAAACAAACAAATTTAAAATAGGGCTCGCTATTTAGTTGCCATATTGACTGACCCAACAACAAAATGATTTCTATCTATTCCAACAAAAACTTGCTTGTCCCTTTTAAAGGGATTTTTATACAGATTCATGTGGCATGAAAGGCATGTTATATTTGTACAAACATAACAAACTTGAAGTGAACTTGATTTTGATAAGAATTCTGAGAGGAAAGCAGGTCGGATGAAATGAATAAGTCCTGAAGAACAGCTTGTCTGGGTATGCCTAATTGCCTATGTCCCTCAGAACATGGTTTGTATTTTAAGAAAAATACATAAATTTGAATTTTGGAATCCTTTTATGAATGTTGTTCTCTTTAAAAAAAAAAACCCTCTATTTAGCTTCACAAAAGTCAAGTTAGCTTTGTATTAAAGCCATAATGTACGATTTCCATCAAATTTTAATTTTGTTATTCTTTATTCAAAATGTTGAAATAATATTAGTAATAATTACCGGTATTAGGGTTGCTGTCCATTTTAAGCTGAAATAACAAGGTAAAGTGAAAGGAATCCCACTGGTTATTTTGGCCATTCAACGTACAGTTCTATGGGAAGACTTTGTCAAACTTTGCTCTGTTAACCAACAAAAACAACAAATTTAACATTACAAATATGCCAAAAAATCAGGTTTGACAAAACTTAACCAATTTCATGTTATAACTATAATAAGATCGTACATTATGGCTTTAAGCCTGATTCAGGATTGGTATCGCTGTTTTCTATCTACATAATGGTCGTAACTGCATTATAATAAATTGTTTGTCCAATCTCTTAAATCATAATGCTTATTATTAGGACAGAAGTTGATTGTGGATTTAAATATTAAACAATGATGTTGATTGTTATAAAGGACATTTTATTGAATAGCTCACCTATGAAAGGAATTGTACCATTTTGTAAAGATATACAAAAGGGGATTTTTTATGAAATAATTTTTTGTTCTAATTTTGTTCATGTCCTCTTGCAGCCATGTACATCTTTTATCTTATAAACTTTAGAATGAGACTAGGAATTGTATTTTTTGAAATAGGTGGTTCTTCCAGTCTCCAGATAAGTTCACACTTCGTATAGACATGTTTTCCTTGAATGGGAAGGAGTAAAGAACAGAAACAAAACCATATACTTTGTCTTGTGTATTTATGTATGTCACTTATGCGTATGATGCTGGTATATTTATTTGATTTTGAGGAGCCCTGGCTGGTTTAATGATTTCACAGGTTGGTGCACCTAATTATACAATGTTGGGGGGGGGGGGTCACCATTTTGATGTTGCCACTGGATTAACACCTAATCATGAAATCTTCACTAACAATTCTAAATGTGTTTTGTGTTTTCAACACAAAATTATGTTAGTCTAAAACCGTGGGAGTGTGTCATGTAGCGTCTGATACCAAAAAAAAAGCTATTCTTGAATAAGTTCTGTGAACTCAAAACAAGACATGACTAATAAATTAATACAGCAATAGGTGTTTGAACTGACTGAAAGGGGCAGAGGTCTTGTTTATGTCAAGTTAGGCTAATATAGGCTGAGACCATTTCATGTTCCAGCAAAAAAGTAAAAAATATAAAAACAATTTTTTCCATCGGTGGTGACACTCCTCATAAGACCTGGGTCAATTCATATCTCGAAATATTTATTTTGTACTTCCGAGTTGAAGGACTATAGCAGGCCCAAGTTGCTCAGACCAGACTGATAGTTAACTCATTGGGGATATGAAAGACCCCTCCTTTTTTTGGATTTTGCACTGAGCTCTGAAAGACCCCATAAATTTGAGCTTGAATGACCCTTGATTTTGAAATAATTTCAGCTCTAAAAGACCCCTTCATTGCTCCTTCCATGATTTCTGGGGTTTTTTCAACCAGAAAGCCAAGAAAGACCCTTGATTTTGACTGTTCGCAACTCCAAATGATCCCGTTTACTTGTTCGCAGTTACATAAAATGGGGTGGTAACTTCGGTCAGCGGTGTAACTTAAGTTGCAGGGGTGTAAGTTTGTAGGATTAATCCTGAATGTAGAATTTCCGCACTTTTATTATCAGCCCGTTTTGGGACTTTTTAGCCCAAATTCATGTGCTTTTTCAGGATTTTTTCAGAAAAAAATATGTGCTTGGTTAATTTTGTAAGGGGTCAAATGTCACAAAAACAACAACTTACCCATATATAGCGAAAATCATTTTTTTTGTCTTCATGGAATGCAAGACCTAAAAAAATTGTTTGATTGGCGTAACCCAACCGACCTTAAAAATAGGCCCGACCCTAGACTTTTTTTCTTATATTTTTGCACAAAAAAATGTTTAAAAAAAGTTTTAAAGATTCCAATTTACGCAATTTACAGCTTAAGGCCAGAGTAATGGAAGACACATTCGCCCACGACCGAATTTGAGATTTTTTGATATTTATCAACACTAAGATGTATTCTCTCACTTGAAACTGATAAAATACAACTTGCTAATATTTATTCGTATTTTTGCTTGATTTATTTCACTCTTTTCAACTCTAAAAAGTTACATGGCTCAAGACAGCTTAGTAAATTGGCGGGAAATAATGAGTCAGAAATGCGCGAATGCGAAATATTGTGATTACGCGCGAGAATCGCGTCGCGTGACGCGGCGCAACTCTGCGCGTATGTCCAACGCAGTCAAGGCGCATTCGGTGTGTTGTTAACGCCATAGACATACCACCTAGACCTGTAACTGCCCATCCCTAACCATGGCAGTAGGTGAAGCCACGTATCCAAGGTGATTTTGGTCGGGTGGTCGGACGCGGAGAAATAAGCGTTCATGTCTGGAACGAAAAACGCGATCGTTTGCGTGATTGCTGCGCCGTTATCGCCCGCGTCAAATGCAACATGTTCTGTAGACGCGAACATGTCTGCTTGTTTGCGTCCTTGTCAAAATCGTTGCTAAGCAGTGTTGACTTCACTACGCGAACCAAAGTTATAGGTCTAGGTACTTGTTTGTCTGGGGTTAACGCCAGCAAATGTGGTGTAAACAAAACAAAAATTTGCAGTCAAAATGCCACTTAGATTTTTTAATTATTTTGAATTTTGGCGCACTGAAAGCAGACATTATAGATTCATTGGTGCAAAAAGATGCATATTTAGACCATGCACCAGATACAGTTTTTACAAGTGTGAAAGTCTTACCGTTTTAAAATTTAAGGACGTTTTGTGCATAATTTCGACATTTTTTTACTAAAACGTCGATTTCTCAGAGTTCACTTTTGACAATATTGCGCGATTTTTGTGACAAGATAACTCGAAAAATATGCAAGCAAAGGGTAAACTTTTGCTCTATCCTTTAGAGTACATCAAAGTCTAGGGAAGGTTTTTCATTTTTTCAAAATATTTGTTTTAAACAAAAATATACACCATTATGTGCAATTTTTAGCTTAATAGAGTGACAAAATGGCTTTTTTCACATGTTTTTTTTCAATATTTCGAAAAAGAGACGAATTTCAAAAAATAAAAAACCTTCCCTAAGTTCATGTCTCTTCTTCATGAAAAGCTAACTGAATTTTTTTTACTCCGAACGGATTTTTTTCTAAGTTGTCACAAAAAAATTGGGGTAAAAAAGTGAATTTTTGTGATTTTTTCAAAAACTTGAGAATTTTGAACAAATCTGACGTCACCATGGGATTCCTTGACTCAAAAAAAAAAAAAAAATGTATAGTTTTATATACTTTGGACATACAATTCAGAAATAATGAAGCTCGAAAAGGTTCATGTTCTCTCCCATTACTCTGCCCTTAAGGGATCTAAAATGAGCGTTTATTGCGTTTCGACAGTATTTTTTGTGGGACATGAGAGCACTTCAGACCTATCGAATTGCATTCTGAATACGAAGCATGTCTTTCTGATATCAAATAATTTTAATTTTTGAAAATCACAATATAATACAAATTTTATGACAAATTATAAAAATTTGATATTTTTCAAATTTTGATATATAACAGTCCTTGAAGTAAATTATATAAATCTAATGACATATTCTTAAAGTGTGTAAAGGGAGGAAAAGCCGACGGTCAATTGAAAATTTTGACCTTTCATATTGAAGATATGGATTTTTTTCCCAAAAAGACCTTATTTTGGTGTTTTGAGAAAAAAAATCCATATCTTCAATACGTAAGGTCAACATTTTCAATTCTTAGTCAGTGGGAGTGGTCTAGTTCGTAGACACATTTCTGATTGGACAATTGCATGATTTCGGGTGCCGTCTATCAGGCCGTAGACGACCCCACGTCATCATGCGTCTTGATAATGCGTAACACGCGTGTAGAGGTGCGCGTATGTATCGCGCTGGATGCGTAGACTAGTGCGGAATACGCGAACGCGCTAGCAGTACGCGCAACAGAATACGTGAAGTTGTAAACAAGTTTCGTTCATTTTATAATGAGGGAGTTTTTATGACGGTAACTTTGTTTTTGCTTTAAAAATTGTTTACAGTTATTAAAATAATATTTAACTGACTAAGAATGAGAATAAACGATAGGAATTTTTTTTTTTTTTATCCTCTACCTATGATAGACGACAGGCAGGTCCAATATTTTTATCGTAGTGGATACCGGCTGCGCCGGCATCCACTACTCAAAATATTGGACCTGCTTGTCGTCTATCACACGGTAGAGGATAGGCAAAATAAAAATTCCTATCGTTTATTCTCTAATTGATCGTCGGCTTTTCATCCCACCTACATACACTTTAAGTATAAATCATCAGATTTATAAAGTTTACTTCAAGTACTGTTAAATATCAAAAATATAAATTTTAATGATTTGCCATAAAATGTGTATTAAATTGCGAATTTCAAAAAATCAAAATTATTTTTTTTTTTTTTTTTTTTTTTTTTTTTTGAAGTTTTTTATTCCCTGTTCTTGGAACTGGTGGAGGGAGAAAAAACATACAAAATGGGCCACCAGTTCCCAACGATCATGAATTAAAATCTATACTATTAAAGAGGAACTTGCCGATAATCGATACTGATCGATACTTTGAAGAGGAACTTGCCGATGGTGCCGGTGGCCCGCTTATTTACTGTCCGTTGCTGCGTTGCTATACGCGGATTACGCACAGGTCGTGGCAACTTCCCGACGCGCTAATGGTAACAAAACTTCCAGTTTCATCTAAGACGGAAAATATCACATCGTGGTGACTTTCGATGGAGAGTGGGCATTATGCGGCATGGTAACCGCAACCGCTATAATAATAAATCAACTGCATTCGTTTATGATAACTTTCGGAAACTTCTTTTGTGATGACTTTCCGCAAACTTTAAATTCAAGGTAGGCCTAGGCATATATTGGAAAGTAATTTGAGTTTATTCGTTTGTCATGTTGTGATGAATTTCGATGGGGAGTGTGGGGCATTATTAGCATGGTAACCGCAACCGCTATAATATCTCAACAATGGCGTAGATTTCTTTTTGACATTGGGGGGAGAGATGAAAACATTTCTTGAAGTAGGCATATTAATAGTAAATCTTTTGGCAACATTAACAATGGCGTAGATTTCTTTTGACATGGGTGGGGGGATGGGTCCGTTTAAATCAATTTCTTGCAATAGGCATACAGTGAAGCCAGCATCTTGGCGACAGAATAATTTATGGCAAGCTAATTAGGCCTACTGGTGAATTATATTGTGCAAAAGTGGAACAAATTCGCACGAAGACCGCAAAAATTGGCACTTTATAGTTTGGCCAAAAATGAGGTTAATTTTGTCAGAAACCCACATCTATTATACATGTGTCAACTTGGGGGTGATTGTGCGGATCATTGACCTTATCAAAATATTGCGGGGGGGGGGGGGGGTAAGAAAGAGAAAAAGAAAGAGGGAACGAAAGAAAGAAAGAACGAAAGAAAGAACGAAAGAAAGAAAGAAAGAAACAAACAAACAAACAAACAACGGGAAAGGAAGAAAGAGAAAGGAAGAGAGAAACGAAAAGAAAGAAAGGGAAAAACAAAGAAAAACTAGACAGACAGAAAGAAAGAAGAGAGAGAGAGAAAGAAAGTGAACGAGTAAGAACAAGAAAGAGAGAAATGGAACGCAGGAAAGAGATAAACTGAAAGAAAAAGGGAGGAAAGACAAAGAAAAAATAAGTAAAAAGGGGAAGAGGAAAGAAAGAGGGAAAGAAAGAAAGAAAGAAAGAAAGAAAGAAAGAGAAACAACGGGAAAGCAAGAGAGAGAAAGGGAGAGAGAAACGAAAAGAAAGAAAGGGAAAGACACAGAAAAAATAGAAAGAAAGAAAGAAAGAAAAGAGAGAGAGAGAAAGAATGTGAACAAGCAAGAAAAAGAAAGAGAGAAATGGAACGCAGGAAAGAGAGAGAAACTGAAAGAAAAAAGGGAAAGACAAAGAAAAAATAAGTAAAAAAGGGGAAGTAAAGAGGGAAGGAAAGAGGGAAAGAAAGAGGGAATGAAAGAAAGAGAACCAACGGTAAAGCAAGAGAGAGAAGGGGAGAGATAAACGAAAAGAAAGAAAGGGAAAGACAAAGAAAAAATAGACAGACAGAAAGAAAGAAAGAGAGAGAGAGAAAGAAAGTGAACAAGCAAGAAAAAGAAATAGAAATGGAACGCTGGAAAGAGAGAGAGAGAGAGAGAGAAACTGAAAGAAAAAAGGGAAAGACAAAAAAAAATAAGTAAAAGGGTGTTTACGCAAAAGGATTTTATGCTAAAGAAGTCGTTTGCAAAGTAGATGCAACAAATATAGGCCTACCACATCACTAACCGCGTAATAATTGAGCTGTTAAAAGCGATACCAATTGCCATGATAACCATTTCCATCGTTTATACTAATCGCTCCCGTTTACTAACCGCTCCCATTTACTCATCTAGCGGGGGCCCGCGCGAAGCGCGGGTACCCGCTAGTATAATATTATAGTCAAAATTTTTTAAGAACAGGTACAAAGGACAATCACAAAAGAGACAAAGACGATGGACAAAGAGAACGTTCACTCTTACAAACAAAACACAAGCACCAGTCTTGTGTCAAACAAGTGCACACATTACTTGGTTACACCCATCTTGATCCTGCCATAATCAGTTTGAAAATAATTGAAGAAAAGGACAACAATTTAAGATGCTTCAAGATCAATGGTCCATTTTTTGAAATGGAGCCGCAGTTTACCTTTACTTTCAGCAATTTTATACTCAATTTTCTGCTTCAATTTGACCATATTCAGAAAGGCATTGAAACTAAGGTTAGTCTGTTTAAATCTGCACTTATGAATGTAAAATTTAAGGCACAGAAAAAGGAAATTAATACAAAGGTCATGTTCTGAGGTATCCCTGATACCAAACATTTTATCAAATTTGGAAAATGTAAAAGAATCCCCAGTGACACTGTTAATATAAAAACATAGTTCATCCCACATGGGAGACACATTCTTGCATTCACAAAATAAATGCAAAATTGTTTCGGGCAATTCATTACAAAAGTAACAATTGGGTGAATCCACCCTACCAATTCTGTGAAGAAAATTATTTGTACAAATTGCCCTATGAAAAACTTTAAAATAAAAAGAGCGTAACTGGGTTTCAATAGTACATTTAAAATTGCTACTATGCACACAGTTCCATTCAATTTCATCAAACACATCCAGACAATCAACCCATTTGTTTTCAGCTTCAACAGTGGCTTGGTTCCTAAGAGTTGAGTAGGCATGTTTTGAAACCTTCTCTGCATCTAAAAGCGAAGCAGAAATAAAATCAAAATGTTTTCTTGAATGTTCTTAGGGTTCTGGAACCAATCCAAATAAATCCCATTCATTAAATAATTGTATTTTCTCCTGTCTTTAATGGAAATATCAAATTCTAAAACCAAATCTTCAAAGGTTTTAACTAAATTGTGACCCATATAAAGATCTGAAATGCAATGGATCCCTTTTTCATCCCAAGTAGGGTAAAAGAAAAACTTTTTGTTTTTAACCGAACATCTTTGTTCCACCAAATTGGGTCCTGGAGATGGAAATCGGACCAGTTTAATTTTTCCTTCATCTTGCATTTGTATAAATACCATAATTTGATAGTCTCAATTAGCTGACAATTTGACAGGGTATTTAAAACACAATTATTTGATATCAGAATGACATTCTTCGTATTCAGAATGCAATTCGATATGTCTGATGTGCTCTAATGTCCCACAATAAATACTGTCCAAACGTTCATACCCCAGCCCTTAAAATGTGTGTAAAAAATTGCCGACAGACATACCCTAATTTTGTTTAATGCTATACGCCAATCAAACAATTTTTTAAGGCCTAACGGTAATAAAGTTGCCCAAAATGCGGGGTTACTTTGGTCAGGCTATTTTAACCCCTAGGGAACCCTTAAAAAATTAAAAAAAAAATCTTTTTTAACTTTAAGGCGTAGGGGGGAACATTAGAAATATAATTGATTTTGTGGGGCAAATTGACCACAGTTTAATATCCCATTTTACCCATGCCGTCAGCTTCCAAAGCCCAACAGCTCAAAATTCTGGGCCTGGGGGAACATACCCACCAAAATGTTTCGATGTGCCCCCAAAATCATGGTCCCATACACTGATATAGGCCTACTACTAGGCACTGAACAAATGCTAAGCGAGCCTAACGACTCAACTCCTGGCCTGGCCCTGTTGACACGGGGGGGGGCTCAATAATTTTGATGAGGGGGATTCACCTCAGCATGCACCCCGCCAAAATTGTTTGGTCTCAGCTCCCCCCCCCACCCTCGAAAATCTTAGCCAACGCAACCGTGTGATAGGCCTATAAAAGGTCGATGGGTCGATGCTTTGTTTTGACTGCAAAACCCCGATTGTTTTGGTGCGTGTTTTCTAAAAATAGCATATGATGTAGCTATAGTTGTATATGACGTCAAGAAAACTAGCAAATTCAAGGCCCAATCAACGTTATTTCTTCGCGTGATTGTATTTCCCAATAAATCATGATAAATAGTGTTGAAGGCATTTAAATTTCGAGTTCCGTATAGGCGAGTTATAAGCCAGATTTCATGGAAACTGCGTCGGTTGGTAGTGGTACTGGTGCCATGGTGAGCTTGCAGTGTACAGCCTGTCCCAAAATAAAACGCATGGCGAATAATTTTAGAAAAACCGTGAAACCTATATGTATTTTGAAACTACCGTAAAGAAGGATAACGAACTGAGCCTTTATATTTACACTTTTAAATAGTCTATTTCACTTCAATTTGTGGTTTATAACAGTGGCGTAGCCAGGATTTTGGAACCGAGGGGGCACAACTGGTAAATGTAGGCCTACCGACGGAAATATTTTTACCGACGGAAGTTATGATTTGTTGACCCAAAATGTTTTTGTATGGTTTGAAAAAGTGAAGAGCAAACTAACGGGGCTACTAACATAAAAACACATACATTTTTAGGTAGGCCTATAATTCACAATTTTTCATCATTTTTTTACAATTCTAACCTTTCTACCATGAAAAATAGTCTATTGTTAACCCAATTTTTTTTCACCAACGCCTTCCGTCTACCGACGGCCTTACAAAAATATGTTATTATTAATCACGATGAACGCATTCCGTTGAACTCAATATACTTAGGCTATGTTTGATAGAATTAAATTGTTCAATAGTATATAAAATGGTCATAAAGAGTTTATATACATGTAATTAGATGATTAGTGACAATAAAGGTTATATTGAATGCAACATATCTTGCATAATTACAATTGCTCACTTAATATTGAACAATTCTGATTTTGGAATCTAGGCCTACCAGTTTATGTTTATTGATCGCGAAAGCCCGAGTAAAACTTGGGAAGCTGAAGCTAACAAACAGAGGGAGTACGGTGACTCAAGTGAACGGAGAAGTCAATTTAACCTGCCCAAAATTACTTGGGGGGGCTTTTCCTGAATTATTCTCGAAGTGGGCACTCGCAGTAGGTTATTGGTACGGGATAGGCCTATGCATTAGCGCCAATCCGGCTTAATGGGGAGGGGGGTCTAGCCTGAATCCTTCTGCCCTCTAATGGCGGCGCTTTTTTTTTTACCCACAATAAAAATCCTTCACATTGCACACTGAGTGGAGCGGCCGTGCGTGAGTACGGTATTCGAGGACTGGAGGATCGAGTCTACGGGACCGGCCAAAATATTTTTTTAAAGTGGCTGAACTTTGAACAAAAAATGGTTAATTTTGCCGAAAGGGACATGTCCCCATCCCCACCCCCATGGGTATAGGGCCTATGTTTAATGCCTTGTCAGGCTCTCGCGACAGTTCTGAAAAACCGGCCCATTATGATCAGAGATCAGATTTGATGGTAAAAAAATAAACCCTACCATCTCAATTTTTGATTGGCCACCACGGGAAAAATGGTCATCGGGGCCAGGAAAGGGTTGGTGGTCTGAAACTTGTGGGTCTTTTTATGGCTAGGCCCCTCAAGAGTTGAAATTCTTAGAGGGTGCGGGAAACTGTTGTTGAATTGATAAAGGAATCATGACCCATTAGCCAATTTAAAAATTTCCCCCAAAGCTCCACAATCTTGCATGAGTAAAGGGGGGGGCGGGGGTCAAGTTGGCATGGGCAGTCCGTGGGCCCGTTATCCGGAAAGGGGAGCCTAGTTTTTTTCGGCCAAAGGGGGGCGCGATTTTTTGCAGACCATTTTGAAAATTGACCACCCCGGGCCCGGGGTAGGCCTAAATTGCACCACCTCATAAACCCGGGCTCATAAACCAGGTATGGGCCCAATGCGCCATCCATTTTTAACTCAGACTGTATGCAACTCGTCTTTATTCAACTCACTATTTAGCAATGTCTCACTGTGTGCAGCGCTCTTGTATTTCTGATGCAATCTTGCCGTTGCCTGGAACCGAACTACTTCTATTTTTTGAGCATGTTAATTCGCCATCGATAGATCAAATATAGTTCCCTATTGCATTTTTACGTTTTAACATTTGATATGTATTCAATATGGGTAGTAAGAATGTTGTAATGTTTTATAGATTAATGACTCGAAATTAAAGGGAAAAAACTAAAATTACCCCGATATAAAGCGTCCTTTGAATCTTCAGCGGAAGATTAATTAAACATCAATCAATAGTTATCCGGTTCGTGGCACAGCTGCCACGCTTGTTGCCTACTTCCGGGTTCCGCATTCATTCTCCAAATAATCATGATAGAAAGAATACGAAGAATTCCAGAAAGGGACCAAAATAGTGTCAAAATGGCAGAGTGACGGTAAAGCAAAAGCACGGCTAAAACAAAGCAATTCGGCACGAATTGCCCCGGCAAATCTACAAAAATGGCGTAAGTATAATATGCTTTTATAACGAAATAAAAAGCCGCATTCTCGATAAATAAAATGTTCACGTTCGTCAATGCATGGCCACATATGGCAGGCAGCTCCCGCCACATCGTTGCCCCTTTTGTTTATTAAATTGTCATCACAGTATAGGACTATAATACCTTAAGTTATACAATAATGTTGCATTTCCATGTACAATATGAGTTGATATATTTTTTCGTAGTATTTTAGAGTACATTAAACAATGTAAAACATGCTTTTATGGCTTTTGAAACTGAAAGTTCAACTTGCACAACAATGCAATGCATATGGTGCGCCCCTCATATGCATGCTCAGTCAAGCGTCGTCATCGTGATCACGACTGTCTCACGTTCTAACTACATGTCATGGGTCTGTCATACACAGCCATGCAGCATGTCTGATTTTGTCTGTATTTTATTATATTGATCAGCCTCAAATTGTGTCCTTTGTTTGATCCCTGCCTGGGAGGGTAAAACCGGGGGGGTATAAAAAATGTTGGCAGGCCAAGAGGGCAAAACCATTTTGGCAGGCTGAGAGGGGGGGCAGCAATTTTTGTTTGGCATGCCATTTGATAATTTTACTCATAATTATTGCACAGCCCCTTGCCATTTAAAAAGCATATCAAGAACATCACTGTCTGAACATTATTTAAACTGAAAACTATTTAATACGCAGAAATGAGCTCCTGGCCTGGTTCCAAAGATAGCTTCTGGTCCTATAGTTTGTAACTAGTGTAAAATATTGGACACACCAGGAGCCAAAACTGGGCAACCATGGGGTAAAAAAAAAAAGCCGGAGTGTGTGCTTACTAATTAATATTTGGAAGTGAGCTATTGTTGGAATATCTTTCTTGGATCATCATGGATGCAGGTATCAGAATCCCAGCAGAGCAGACATGACAGAACTTGTAAGCTAGCATAGTCTTGAATAATTGATCTACACAAAGCTAAAGCCCCACATGAATCTTGTTTTCCAAATCTGCCTACAATAATATTAAATATCCAAAAATATTATAAAGCCATCTCAGGTTTTGTTTTTTTGTTGTTACTCACTCAGACCATTTTCCTGGGAAACAATAATTCTCAAAGAATTCTTCAGAACATTAAAAAAGGCCATGATGGAGAGGGTAACAATGTCATGATGTCCAGGGATTTCGTAATGTTTAATCACCAAGTCTGTCAACAATCAAAGACCCATGAGACATGGATGATCTTGTCAGTATTTTTATCACCTCAAAGTCCAGCTGCTTTTAAGAAAAAGAATAAGGAAACGCATTATGCCCCTCTAACTTCAATTCATGCCCCTGATCAAACTTATGAATAGTCAATAATGTTAATTATTTAACACCTTGATTTCATTCATACAGGTTTCGCACGACAAGCACCCCCGACTTATCCCCGGACCAGCAACGGATCGGTTTCAACATCCAAGACAAAGATTTATTTTTCTTACAAAACCTAATACCAGCAAGTCAGAATGGATCCATTCTCGACAGACGCGGAATGTCTTCTGTCCTCGCTCTTGGGCGAGGCACCCAGCATCTGGTTGGATGACTTGTCAGCTGACCAAGATGGGGAAAAGTGCCATCGGTACTGGGGAGACTTCAGCTTCGGATCTATTCAGCGAACTGGAACAGGCAGATTCTCTTTTAGGTAAAAGCTGTAAGCAATGTAAAGTGCAATATGAAAAAATGTTTAGGCCCTTGAAACTTGAATCAAAAAAATTTGGTTGCATTGCATTTTGCGTTGTTATTGTTTTTATCAATAATCAATATAGTTAATGAGCTAAAATGACTGGAGAAGCTCATTAACATATAATTTTTGCCAATATTTTGTTTAAAATCCATGCATAAATGTTTAGGGTACTTTTATTTTGCATACTTTTGCCTTGAAACTTGGTCAAAGTGTTTCTAATGTGTTCTAATGTATTGTACAATGAAGCCGCCCCCTAATTTGCATAATAAGCATTTATGTAAATTAGCTCATTAATTATGCAAATTAGAGGGCGGCTTCATTATATAATACATAAGAACATATTAGAAACACTTTGACCAAGTTTCAGTGCAAAAATATGCAAAATAAAAGTACCCTGAACATTTTATGCATTGATTTTTAGCAAAATATTGGCAAAAATTACATATTAATGAGCCTTTGCAGGCCTTTTAGCTCATTAACTACTGTAAAACAAGTTAATTTCGCGAGGTATTTAATTTCGCGAATTTCGCGAGGTCTACAAATTCGCGAAATTAAATACTCATGAAATTGATCCTTGAAAACACACACAGAAAGCTTAAAACAAGCTTTATGTATTTTAAGCTTATTCTGTCTACACAAACCATCATATTTATATCCATTTACATCGCTCAGAATACAGCATGAAATTAATTTTTCATGATGCATGGAGGTAAAGTAATATTTTAATTTTATTAGTGCACATCCATTTTGTTAATTTTTCAGTCTTTCTGGACTTATTTTGACGTTCTTTTTTGATATATTTTCTGGTATTTTTCTTATCAAATCGGCCATCTTTAACCCCCCTGAGCACTACCTGCCAATCTAACATTGCCTCTGATTGGTCAATTACGTGATAGCTTCATTTTAATCACCAATCAGAATGGAGCTTTGCAAATAATTTTTTTGCATGGTGAAATTATTCTAACAATGTTGCTGATTGGTCCAATCGATAATGAAAGCTTCTTTTTGGCCAATCGGCAGGTAGTTCTCATGGGGTTAATTTGTTTATTTCTGAACTCCAGTAATGCACCAACATCCTGAAATAATAGGTTAAATCCACGTGTCATTTAAAAGCTATGCATGGTCTTCAATCTTTAGGAAGAGGAGAGGAACTTAGGCTAATTTGTTACAGCATTGTGGGTAATAGGCAAGGGGCATTGGGAATAAGGTAATCAAATATGGCCGATGGTCAAACTCGGAAGTGGTAAAATATCGCAAAACTATCATGAAAATAGACAGTCAAAATGACAAAATATATAAAAAATCAAGGTTTAATCTGAATTACTAGATATTCATTGTACATTATAGGCCAAGAAAAGGGAAATTTATCCAGTGTTTAGAGGGATGTAAACGGATAGAAATATTAAAGTTAGTGCAGAATTCTGTGAAGTTCAAAATTTGGCATACTTTGTAGGTGTAAGCTTATATCGAAATTGTAAATTCGCGAAATTAAATACTCGCGAAAATGTCGATCATCACCAATTCGCGAAATAAAGTACCCGCGAAATTAAAGTGTTTTACAGTATATTGATTATTGACAAAAAGAGCATATAAATTGATGTGTTATGGAAACCATATGTCCGATTTACTCAAAACAAAAGTCATATTGATCAGTGTACTTTACCCTACTCAATTAATCTGTTTAAAACATGCTCAAAGCATTTCCTAATTTCTAGAAAATGCATCCAATACCACCTTAACTTAACATATAAAAATAATTTGGGGTGAACTGGTGATACACCTTAGTTGCACATATGTTGACCAGGAAAATACATGTTTTATTATTTGCAGGTGATTCTGAACCTCTTCCTGAATGGATGTCGGAGAAGGTCTCCCTAGCCTCGTGGCTAGAGGCAGTAGACACCAAACCATCAGACCTGGTAATGGAGTCGTCTCTGCCATTAGACCCATCAAAATTGGATCTGGGTACCTCCTTGGAAGTACCCATTCCTTCAGAAGAATTACTCGACACACTTATTGTGGACACAAGGTTTGCACCCCAGCCCCCTTCTCCAGGGGAGGCACAGGCTCCTGATCTGCTGGCTCTTTCTCCAGCGAACTCATTGTTTGGAGATGATGCATCATATTCCAGCCCTTCTCCCAGCCCAAGTATTGGTAGTCCAGTATCTCCAAGTTCAAGCAATGAGAGTCCAGCATCCCCATTTGAACTCGTTCAAGAGCCTGCAGCCTCCACTAACCATGGAGATGTGAACCTGACAACGATTGATGCCAGTGAATTACTCAAGAGCATTGTACAATCGCCCACTATTACTAGCGGTGATATACCTTTGAACATTAATGGCGCCTCAATTGAAGTACGGATTGTTATAGAGCCACCTACATGTACTGCTGAAACACCACCTGCAGTAGAGATGGAAACTCCTAAGCAGAAGTCTAGAGCAAGGCCGAAAGTTAAGTCTGTGTCTGACCCAGTGATAAAGAAAAGCAAGAAGCGAGATCAGAACAAGCGAGCTGCAACAAGGTATCGGCATAAGAAGCGTAGTGAGCAGGAAGTGCTAGAAGATGAAAGGGATGGGTTAGAAAAGACCAACAAAGACTTAAATGATAAGGTGGACTCTATTTCAAGAGAGATCAAATATCTCAAGGACTTGCTTGCAGAGGTGTACAAAGTGAAAGGGGAGATAAAGGTTATGCAGAAGCGTTAGTGAAACACTGTAGTACAGTAGGAAGCTAGTCAAATTGCAAAGTCAAAGTGAAATGTAGCATGCTACTGCTAGGAAAAAAAAATGTTGCCAAAAGCTGATACCTTTTTAAGGTGCAGTCCACCAAATTAATGCAGATTAGATCCAGTCCAAATGCTCTTTCAGTACTTATTCCATACCAAGTATTATATTCAGTTGTGCAAGTTCTGGGAAAACGCTTTCTTTAAAATAGCTCTATATTTTGGTCATTTACTGGACATACTGCCAAAGTCTTTCAACTGTTTATCAAGCACAAATGGAAATTATTTGAATTCTGTGTTGACTTGAGGTCCACCCAGGATTCAAATGTAATTTCTGTTTTGTGCTACATATAGACGGTTGAAAGACTTGGCTGTATATCCAGAAACAAGCCAAAATAGAGAGCAATTTAACATTGCAGAATATAATTTACTTGGCATCTAAACCTGATACCAGTAAATCTGCATAACTCTGGTGGAATGCACCTTTTAAGTGTACAGTGTTTTACTCTGCTTCTGGACGTTGTCAGTAGCTCATGCTATTTGTTCAATGTATTATAATTATGTTGTAAATAACGGGCCTATAGTGGCCATTGACCAGTGTGTTGAATAATTCCTCATTTTGTTGGTAATTGTCCAAATAAATATGGGGGGGGGCAGATATCACCGCTTTCAATATATCTATTAATCTAATGCAGCCCATACAATGTTATTGATCAATATTGCAGATTGTAAATGCAGGAGTAGATACAAAATCTACCATTGTGCGTGTACAATGGTAGATTTTGAATCCACTCTTGTATCAAGCGTCTTTGATATTGATCAAAAAATTGAATGTGTATGGGTCGCTTAAAGTTGAGTGCTGGGCCATTATTGTATATTTGATGGAATCATGTACATAGCATTTTTTGTCGAAAATAGTGATTACTCTGTTCTAGGGATTGTTTTCAAGGAACTAAACTGCTTATTATGTGGTGGTACATCTGTATCTGTTTGGTTCATGACTCAAATCTGTGGAACCCTGCAGAATTGAGCTCTTGATATAAACATTCCCTATAATACTCTAAAATCTATTTTCACCAAAGTCATGACCTGATAGAAATTTGATTACCTTACAGAAATTTGAAACAATTGCAATGTGTTAACTGAAAAATTGGGGATCCTACAGGAAGCAAAGTCTGATTGGAGTGTCTGCTTTCAATTCAATCACAAGTTAACTAAATTTGATTTGGCATTGGGTCGATATTTTAGTTACAATTCAGTAGAAACTCCTGATCCTCATAGCTTCTCAAAAATGTTAAGAAAACTAGCATTTTTGGCATGTTGTTGAATAGAACTTTCCAAACTTTGTGTGACTTGTGATTGTACATGTAAGTTGTTTATTAATTAAATTCCCAAATTATATTTAAAATTTAAATAAATTTTATTTGAACACTAAAAAAATTATTTTGTGTTAAATACGGAAGCCAAGCTCAATGCAAGAAGTACAGTTCATTGCTGTGCACAAGGAAACAACTGTAATATTATTTTGTGAAATAGTTAACTGAAGGGTTCAACTTTCAATTTTAATTCTCAATGTAAAATGTTAGTTAAAAATTGTAAAGTCCTGTGTGTCCGATTTGCTCAAGATTTCAGATGAGCATTTCACTGTTCTTGAAAACTATGGTACATTGGTACTATCCACATTACGTAATGAAATTTAATAAAAATTGTCCTCTGAAAGATTTGAACCATTCTGTACTATTCTTGTGTACAATGTTTGTGGATATCCACTGTAGAATTAGTGTATCTTTCATTTGAATACCTGTCATCGTTTCTATTTATTTTCCGAAAAATTGCCAGTAAATGTGATATAAATGGATTTTTTTTTTTTTTTGGTTTGGTTTTGTACAGAACAGGTGCATCACAGTTCCAGATGGCATAAACATCTTCGCATTTCAAATTTTTGAGTGAATGAAATAAATTAATTGAAATGCAAAAGTTATGGATCTGCGAATCTCATCTGTGGGTAACTTACAACAAAATACTGCATCAAACTTTTGTTGATATCTGATGCAGCAAGTTGTTGTAGTTTCTGCACCTCAAAAAATATTTTTATTCCATCAGGGTTATTATTATTACTTTTGTTATGTTACTTTTTGAATAGAATAACATTAAAAATATTTACTCAGATGACAACAAACAATTTGTGATAGTGTTTCTTTATTTGTTTGTACAGATACTGATTAAAGAGGTTTGGACTTCGCTCGATTTATGACTGGTAAAAAATACACAAGGGACATTCCACCCAACACTCCCATCATGTACAAGAGGAAAGTGTTGTTTATCATACCCTTGTTCTGAAACCATAGAATGTGAAAAAAACAAATGTGAAACGCATCTCACTTTACGTATTTCAGCTGATTTTAAGCTATCTTTTTTTTTTAAAGTACAATGGACGTCGAAAAATACAAACAACACAATTGGGCAAAAGTTTTGAACATTCAGAGATACTGTCCTTGAAATAAGAGAATATAATTCATACAGTACTAAGTATCGAAGGAAAACGTGCTCTGGAAAAACTGCGACAAACAACCCAAGGTACGGTACTGTGTTAGAAAATATAACTACTTATCTTGGAATACACTAGTGCAGAATACATCGGGAATATTTTTTTTTTAAGAATAATATTTGAGACAATTTGTAAGCAATGGAATAAATCGCCAAAATATGAATATTCCCGATGCATTCTGGCACCCGATACAATGGCTATAATTATAACACAAGAACAGTGGCAAGCACACTGCAACGGGTCGATAGCCATGACAGTGACAAAAAAGTTGGGGTTACATCCCAGGGGTTACATAATTTACAATAATTATATTTGGGCCTGCTACATTGGTTAGAAATCCGGCATAGCGTCATATAGTGCAAAGGACATCGGTAGTACCATAATGTATGTGATCAACTATACCCAATTCGGTGTAAATTATTAGAAAAGTCGCAGGAAAACTTCTGTCGACTTGCAATGGCTGTGAAATTACCTAATTGTATATATTATACAGTTCTTATTTGAAGAAATTTCTATTTTACACTGAAAAGGATCGTTCTGATATACATTCGATAGTGTAGGTAGAATACTGCAGATCGATCATCGGAGAGTAGATCAATTTATTATTTATACACACCGTTTTCATGTTTGGTACCGGTATAATTATAAATTATAAACAAGTACAATACAATTTAAAAATGGAGTGGTTCTCACACTATAGCTGGCCTGGCACATCTCTTAAGGGTAGAGCGAGGTATTGGTGAAGCAACCTAAAAATCGATTTTCATTATCTAGATCAATATATTATTGAAAATTAACACCTTGATGTTTTGCAAAAGTTCATTATACAAATCGTATACTTTGCAAATTTGCTTAATTTATTGTTGTTTATGAGTTATGTATGTTTTACAAAAGTGTTGTTGTTTCAGCTCTCTTTACAACGTAACTCAACCGCAGCATCTATAAAAGTACTAAGGATATCTGTGATATTTTAATTCTTCTACATGCTCGCTATGAATTGAGCAATGCAGTTTTTGCCAAAGCTCTACTACCATTCGTAAGATGCTGTGAACTACCAAATCACAACAGTTTAAAATAATTAATAACCTTAATGGAATTCTCTAGTACCGGGCCTAGTTCATTCACTTGGCCTGAATCTGTTTTCAAATATCTGTGAGGTCTAAACTTTCATTGTTACATTCATGTTAAATTATGACCGTACCACGTTAGGAAATCAAAATATTATTTAAAAATTTCACTTTGACCCTCACAAAACCTGTGAAAGCAATCTCGTCGCTTCCTTTCAATGACCAAAAAAAGGCCATCGGATATAGTGTAGTGCGCCCTGAATATTAGTGGCCGTATAATAGTAATACTGCCCTCTATTTTTATAGATTTTTTTCATGTCATGCCTTTGGAACTAGCTGAGCTGGCCCAATGCATACAAAAATTCAGGAATGATCAGTGAGAAATTTAGTATATTTGGTGAGAACTGCGCTTGTTGCATGTAATCTTTGCTCTGCGGAGTCGGGAAGTATATAATAAGGCTACATAGGCCTCCAATGTAGTCGAGCTGGCTGTAAAAGTAACCCCGGCTTTGTTTGGCATAAAGTTCCCGGGGAAAGTTCAATCTGAATTATAAATAGTTCAATACAACATCATAAATGACGCATGTGGTTTTCATGTGTTTCATGCCCATATGTTACCAGCGGATTTGATAAGGAAACGGCAACTGCTGAATCCTGAACAGTTCCAATAGCGTTATTATTATTTTTATACAAGTCCACCATGTTCACTTTAACTCCATATCTACACCTTACAGCAAACATTTCACATCCATAAAATTGTAAATTGTACCACTCCACTCCAACCTGCTCTAAAGCAGCTTCAACGATTTTCTCGGACTCCAAAGCAGGATATTTCAGTACTTTATGTTTCAAGTTATTAATTCTAACTAGACTCCCGCCAGCCGCAGACAAAATATGTTCTTTCTTGATCCACGGTTGTTTTACGTGAACCACACTCTCATCTCCAATGTAAACTGCCCAGTGATTAAAGCTGCACTTTGGATGGTTAATTTCTATGAGGTCACCAGGTTCACACCTTTCCAGTATCCGATCAGCAGTGAAGAATTTATTATTCACGGTGCCCATGCTCAATTAGTCTGTAGTGAAATAAAAAGTGTATAGTTAATTAGTTGGCGATAAAGTAAAATCATGCACATCAGTGAACTCATCAATTGCAATTTACAAGACGAGAACTTATTGTTTACTTATTTAAAAAATGTTTGGGGCGTAAACATGACGGCGTGTAAATCGAATTAAACTAAATTGGCTGCATGGCATCAAGGCTTTAAATTGTCACCACACAAGAACTCACACATTCCCCGTATGCCGGCATCTGTTATAGTATATCAATTCTCCGATTATTTCATGTTCGACTTTTTTGTACACCTTGTAGTTGAACGTGAAATGATAATTGCACAAACTCCTAAATAAGACATTTTCATTTTAGAACCTTGGAAAAACTAAATGGTACATTTAGGGGTCTACATGCATGCATGTTAGGCCTATGTGTATATCTTGATCATATATAATTATGCCGATTTTGTTGATTAGTTATAGGCCTACACATCACCCGGGACACAACCTGATACTAGGCCTATAAACTAATTTCCACGAATAAAGTATCACGACTTTTAATTTAAAAGTTAAATTATTATTTTTTTTTTTTGATGGTGATGATTACCCTTCTGTTACACCCTATATAGTGAAGCAAATTCGTTTAACTATGAACATTGACCCTACTTGACTTTCGCGTTTGATTGAGTAAACTATATGATTGTATTGCTCGCCAAGGTTTAATTCGAGCCTTGATTTATAACCTGTGTCATCCAAACTAATGATGATTTGTTACCTGCATGTCCCGTACAATATAAATGGCATGGCATGTCAACTGCAAGTCTTTTCAGAACAATAAATTGTTGCCAGACAATTTTAGTTTACACTTTTCAGTTTAGTATGAGAGGCCATTCTGGGTCAAATTATGCATTCTTGGGTGTATCCTAATTCGTGCAAGAGAATACGAAACAAATCCCAACTCTATAATCCTAACCCTAATCCTACCCTAACCCGTACCCTAACCCTATAACCCTAATTCCTAACCCTAACTCTAATCCTATAAGGATATAACCCCGGGGGGTCACTCTCACACAAAAGTGCCTCCCACCCGCGTCCGAACACCTCTGAAATGCACCCTTAATGGCGAATTTTCACATAACCAAATTGCCCCCCTTAAAGCCATATTATAACATTTGCTGTTGAGGACGCCCTCACTGATTTTTTAAAATTCATTTTTTACACAATTATATTGTACTTTATTAAACCAATATACCCTGCAAAAATCAAGACTCTAGGTGCTGTAGTTTTGTCAAAATCCGATATTTTGAATAAAGCGCCGGAACCGGCGTCTTATTATTACGATGGAATTATTAGTCGAACGCATACACGATGCTCATAACACACAGTGCGGGACGGTGATCTACACAACAAAGGGTCGTACCATAACATGACCGAAGGAGTGGTACGTATTGGCGACATACGCGCTGGTAGTAAATTCCAATTTTCTTTGCTTTGACGTAGTTGTTCGGCTCAAAAATAAAAGGGGATATATCTGACAGTAAAAACTAACATTTTATGTCAAAGAAATGTTAATCTATTTTGTATGATAATGTTATAATATTGCTTTAATGGCGAAACATATGCAAAATCCTACCCTAAATGGCGTAGCACATGCAAAAACCATAGAGCCTACCCTAAATGGCGTCAACTTGGAAATATCTTTATTGATACTAAGTGGCGTAAACAGGGAAATGAGCTAATTTGATACCCAAGGTGTCTTTTGGATGTTGCAGACATATAGATACTGAAGAAAACATGTACAAAAGTAACAAAAGTGGTGATTTTTATCAAATTAGTGCAAACTCACTCAAACAATAATATTACTAACCCTAAACGTCTAAGGATTTGGCTGAAAAAGGACCCCTAAATGGCGATGCCTTCTGAAAAAGTACCCCTTTTTCAAAAAGACGTCGACGCCGCTGTGTGGTGAAAAACATACCCTTTTAGACGTTTTTCTTGGACACGGGTGCGTAGCAAGTCAAGTAGTGAGCGACCCCCGGGGATATAACCCCATTCTTGGTCAAATTTGTGGCGTTTTATCAACCAAAGAAGATAACAATTTCTTCTCATCTTTTTTTACCCATTTGACTCATTACACAATTTCGCTCGCATTTGTTGGTAAAGCCATTTTACTTGTACTACAGGGTGTCCCAAAAAAAGAGGCCCCTCATTGCGCCCTCTTTTTCTCCTATTTTTAGAAAAGTTGATCAAGTATATGTTGGTATGTAAAGAAGCCTTTACCCGTTAGCTTTAATAAACCGAAACAATTATTTCAATCGGCTCATAACTTTTGAAGATATGCCCTTTTAAAGAAATGTATCAGTTTTTCACTCTGTCCACGGAGGAGGTTTGGCTACTTCAAAGATTGAAAAGTGCATATACTATGCATGAATATAAAACATTCCTCGATGATAACTTTATAAAATAACAACTTTATTTTAGGGAATGGGATTTACCGGTGGGCTTATGGGTTATGGATTTTGTTTTAAAAGTGTCATTAATTTGGGTGAAATTGATGTGGGATGGGACTTCTTTTGCTATACTTGCAATTACTTATGTTTTTCTCGGTTATTTTATGCATTTTTGTTTTATTATGTTTCTTACTTTCTTACTTTATTGTTTCTTGCTTTCTTTTATGACAACATAAGTCATTTCTCTTTTTGGAATAAAAGGTAGCTCTGAAAAGGGGTGTTTAGTTTGTCTTTGGTTGTTTTGATCTGAGTTTACTGTGCTGCTCTGCCCTCTATAATACCTGGTTGCCTCCTTGACGAATACAGGTTTCAGCCCTAGTCCTCATTGCATCAATTGCGTTGCGTATATATCAACCTTGTGCGCCGGATACTTGCGAATATAGCAGTAATATGTTTGCAAAGATCTTGGAGGTCTGGTGATCTTGCAGGCCACTCCACAGCATGACCCATCCCAACCACTCTGTTTGCTATCCGTGGACAGAGTGAGAAACGGGTACTTGTCTTTAAAAGGGCATATCTTCAAAAGTTGTATAAATAATTGTTATAGTTTATTAAAGCTAACATTTAAAGGTTTCTTTACATACCAAAATATATTTGATCAACTTTTCAGAAATAGGCGAAAAAGAGGGCGCACTGAGGGGCCTCTATTTTTTGGGACACCCTGTAGTATAGCTTCTTTTTTTTTTAATAGTTATTTAGTCTATATTTTATAGATTTCTTTTTGACAATGGAGGGATGGGGTAGTTAAAATTTAGTATCAATCAAGCATCTGTTGGATACTAGTAAGTTTATGGGGTAGGCCCTAAATGTGCGCGTAAAATGTGAATATTGAAGCTAAAACTGATGAAATATGGTGCAAAAGTGGAATTAATATGCACTTTTGGAGCTAAATCCCCCAATATTTTGGGGGGATGGTCCACAATCATCCCCCAATGTTGACGCCTGTATGTGGGTTTCTGACTGAATTAACCATGGTCATGTCCAGTGGCGTACCGTGGCCGCCCCAACCCCGGGGGGCTGAAGAAGAAACAATTTTGCCGCCCCTTCCTTAAAAGCCCGAAAAGGTTGACCCAATTTTTTTCACGGTCGTTTGAAAAGTGAAGAGCAAAAAAAAAAAAAAAAAAAAGGATTTTAGGCGCTAGCGCCCTAAAATCAACCTATTTTCAAAATTTTTTATGCTTTTTTTTTTTTTTTTGCCCTTTTTTCTTTGTTAATTCGTTTTGACGCCCCATTTGTTTTTGCCGCCCCTGTTTTTTGCCGCCCCTTCTTCCGCCGCCCCTTCGTTTTTGCCGCCCCTACTTTGACCCCGGGGGCTGGCGCCCCAAAGCCCCCCCAAAAAAAAAAAAAAAAAAAAATACGCGCATGTGACAGTCGGTGGCATAATCCGGTACGAGCAGGATACCAACAAATTATAGAAACATCTTTAGCGTGACATGAATTGAAACACTGATGTTGAGAGAAAAATCAGTAAAACTTAAAAGACAACAAATGAGAGCTAGAGGCCGGGGTCTGAGATGATAAGGGGGTGATAATCATGATAATTGGGTCTGGTTCAAAACGGGAGCAATTCAGTATGAGAGATTTCTTCAGATGCTCTTTCCGCTACATGAGCCTATGTAGATTTACAATTATTAGTCAACTCAATGATACTGATACTGATAGGCCTAAAATGTCAGAGATGCGCCATTGGAATTTTGATTTGGGTCGGAAGTCATCTCTCATGCTGAGAGGATGCATGGTCCTAGCTTAGGCTACTTGTACTTGGCCAAAAATGCATCAGATGCACTGCAGCTGTGCAGATGGTAGAAATATATGAAACCACTCTATGATGTACAACTTAACACAGCTTGAATTAATTGATACACATTATGCAATTATATTGAAACTTCTGAACATTTTGGTTCTAAAATTTTATAGATTCCCAGCTCTACCATGAAATAGACACGGATATATGATAAATGGCAGAATGACACTTTTTTTTTCACAAGAAAACCATAAACATGGGTCCCGATTTGATGAAACAAATGGTCAAAAACTGTCATGAAACAGCCGTTTTTTAGGTAAAAAAATTTCTAAACATGGGTCCCCATTTGAAAAAAAAAAAGATGGTCAAAACTGTCAAATCAGTCGTTTTTAAGGTAAAAAAATTCCTAAACATGGGTATGCCTAGAGCCTAGAGGTACGATCCAACCCAGAGTACCCACCCCGGGTTCCTCCGCATCGTGGTCCGCAGTTTTCAGTGGTTTTATATTGACCGCTTTTATATTAAAAGGCGTCAATTTATTTAATAATTGATATTAAAATATCTGATAATCTTACGCCTATGAACGAAAATCAAATATTCCTTCTATATTCGTAAATGTCGTGTTTACACTTTAGGTCATTATCCTGATAAATTGTTTGGTATATGTCGTTCTAACGTTCAGAATTGTGCGATGATGAAAAATTGATGAAATGTACCATGAAAACCGGTCTATGGGGACAAATTTATTGTCATATTTTTGCATATCAGCTCGTAAATATTTGACCTAGATTTCTATCTCCATCGAATGTACACCACATTTCGCCATAATTCATTCTAGAAACGCTTGCTGTTAGAATAAGACAAATTTTAATGCTAAATTATTGCACATTCTAGGGAAGCGTGGTTACCGTTTTGAAATAACCGAGTGAGAGGGTTTTCAAGAAAATATTTTTCCTGTCAAAACTGAAGCATCCTCTGTATAAAAGAAAATATGAATATTAACTGCACATCATATATAACGATTCGTGATGCCCAATTGTGGTACATTTGATGTCGTTTATGAGGCAGAGAATTTTATTTCAATTTTATATACGCCAAAATATTTTTTTAATTGAGTAAGAATAAGGATAGAAAAAACGTTGAAAATTCTATGTATAAATAACATTAGACCCGGCAAAAGATTACTGTTTCGTTTTTATGGTAATCTAATCTTTTATTTCCTGAAAAAACATTTGGGGTCTAAAATGGATTTTTTATGTAATTGATAAAAACATCGAACGTGTATACAAGAAAAATGGTAGGTTCCTCTATAGTATTTTACTGACCATGGAAATGTACTGACACCGTGCGAGCACATGTCAAAATCGATATAATGTATTGTCCATATAGACGCGCATTTATCATGTTTATTGTCGGATTAACAACAATTGAGCGCTATTAATACACATTAATGTTTTTAGGCAAATAAAATTCCAAAATATGGTACGTTTTCTGCTTTTGCTTGTCACGTGGTAGGCCTATATTGAAGTTGCGATTATATCTTCAAATAAGTTTCAAATGGATTCCATCAAGACAAGTGGCCGAGTGGTCTAAGGCGCTAGGCTCATAGAGCATATATTCAAAGCGGCGTGGTGCGCCGTGAGTTCGAACCCCGCCTCTGCCAAACTTTAAAAGAAGTAAAATTAAAATTAAACTTTTGTTAAATTTCATATTGGGGAAATGTGACTGGGAGAATTTATGTATGGCGTGGAGTGGTGTGCATCGAATGTGTGTACACCACATTTCGCCATAATTCATTCTAGAAACGCTTGCTGTTAGAATAAGAAAAATGTTAATGCTAAATTATTGCACATTCTAGGGAAGCGTGGTTACCGTTTTGAAATAACCGAGTGGAGGGTTTTCAAGAAAACATTTTTCCTGTCAAAACTGAAGCATCCTCTGTATAAAAGAAAATATGAATATTAACTGCACATCATATATAACGATTCGTGATATCCAATTGTGGCACGTTTGATGTCGTTTATGGGGCAGAGAATTTTATTTCAATTTTATATACTAAGTACGCCAAAATATTTGTTTAATTGAGCAAGAATAAGGATAGAAAAAACGTTGAAAATTCTATGTATAAATAACATTAGACCCGGCAAAAGATTACTGTTTCGTTTTTATGGTAATCTAATCTTTTATTTCCTGAAAAAACATTTTGGGTCTAATGTCGAATATTCACATACTTGATCAAAACATCGAACGTGTATACAAGAAAATGGTAGGTTTTCCTCTATAGTATTTTACTGACCATGGAAATGTACTGAGACACAAGCACGTGTCAAAATCGATATAATGTATTGTCCATATAGACGCCCAGTTATCATGTTTTTGTTGGATTTTTTTTTGTATAAAACACGTAGTTAACAACAATTGAACGCTAATAATACACATAAATGTTTTTAGGCAAATAAAATTCCAAAATATGGTACGTTTTCTGCCTTTGCTTGTCACGTGGTAGGCCTATGTTGAAGTTGCGATTATATCTACAAATAAGTTTCAAATGAGTTCCAACAAGACAAGTAGCCGAGTGGTCTAAGGCGCTGGGTTCATAGTGTCCAAAGCAGTCCGCCGCCGTGAGTTCGAACCCCGCCTCCGCCAAACTTTAATGAAGTAAAAGTAAAATTAAAATTTTACTTTTTAATAAATTTCTTATTGGGGAAATGTGACTGGCAGAATTTATTTATGGCGTGGAGTGGTGTGGAATGTGTGTGTTCGCCTTCAAGGTCAGAATAAGGTCACAAAATGCATTACCGAAATCAGAGGCCGAGTACAATGTGAGCTGAAAGGTGTCAAGAGCCAATCCAATGCCCGGGGGCTCGTCTAGAGTTCATTATTTGTACCAGGGTCGTTGCTGTAGGTAAACATGATTGATGGTAGTTCAGTCATGGATTCGTATTCGTGAAGTCCTGCATGTATGATAATGTTGTTAAAGGTATACCTTTAACAACATTATATTTATCAACATAGTAAAACATGGTATACGATATAGCAATTCATAGGCCTATATAGACACTGACATGATATCAGAAGTAAAATATTTTTATGCCTTTTTTGGGAAAAAATGTATGTCTTCAATACGAAAGGTAAAAATTTTCAAATGATGGACGGCTTTCCTCCCAGCTACATACACATACTTGAAGTATATATCATTAGAATATGCCAATACAATAGATTGGTCTTACAATAATACTTGTTTCTATATATTATGGATCTGTAGTTCATTTGCTCAAACTCCATATGGCGCCTGCATTAATTTAGTTTTCATCAGAAGCATTCTATACCGTATGCTTGTAGACGAGGTTTTACGGTATGATGCTTACTAAACTGTTGGCTTCAGGTTTTAACCATTTCCGACGTACCAAATCTGCATTCGCTTTAACCATGTATCATAATACATAGATACATGTATCGAAACAACCAAAAATAACATTTTCATCAAATGACCGTTATTTTGTTGCCTATTTTAAAGGGGCATTTCGTGATCCACAGCCTCATCCCCCCACTTTTCTCCAAAAAAGTTGAGATTTTTATACTACTGGAAAGCTTTGACTATAATTGTTATGTACCAAAAATTACTTGCAGATTAATTCGTATATTTGTTTACCAAAAAAACCTTGCAGATTAATTCGTATACATGTAGGGCCTATTTGTTTAGCAAAATATCGTCACATTTGAATTTCGTTTTGGTAGGCCTATTTACAAAAGTGGATATGGAGCAGTGTTATACACATGCATATTAAACTCACAACCGCAAAATCGGAATCAACAGAAATTTTGGGAATAAGCTTTTTTCGTGGATATCTACTGAAAAATATCCTTAAAAGAGGATGATATAGGATCACGAAATCCTACTTTAGGAGTATAATCATGGGTAATTTCAACTTCCTGGCACGTAAGATAACAGAGATGTGACGATGACGGTAGAACTTTTTGAATGACCCTCGTAGCTTAGGCTATTTCTGGAATTTTTTAATGAATTTCTGCAGTAAATTTAGACCTAAACCATAATACTAATAGGCTAGACATGTTGGAAATAACCCATGCCTGACTGTTGTTTGTTCTCTGGGAAGGCATAATTTGGTTGATATTGTGTTGCTCTCAAAATGAACCATTTGAGTAAATATAAACATGGTTCCGTTTCTCCAAGACTGAATGGTGTGCATGTTATGTTTGCCTACACGTAGACTTAACTTGTGGCTCGGTAGTTTGTACATAGGCCTATATTATATTCAAACATAATTATTTGCAGAGCGCAGATTACCATTTTAACATGTCCGCCGCGATCGCAACAGCTATAGCTATTAAAATATCCCGGGTAAAATCATATGTACATGATAGGGCCTATAGGCCTAATAATTATAGCAACCTTCAACCAACATTTTAGATAGCTATGGCAGCAGAAATCTGAATTCCAAAAATCTCCAAATAAATAGGCCTATAAATTTTAAGAATGGCCTGCTGCACTGCAAAAACAAGTGTTAATAGATTAACACTATTTGAGCAACACTTTTTAAACCGTTAATATATTAACATTTATGTTAAAATATTAACAATTGTGTGTTAAAATATAAACACAAATGTTAATATTTGAACACATTAACGGTTTAACGTGTTTAAAAAGTAACATATGAACACTTGTTTTTGGAAAGTGGTGTTAACGTGTTAAAGCATTTAAAAATGAACATCCTCATTTCATATACTGTAAATGTGTTAATAAAAGTGTAAAAGTGTTAATATTTTAACACATAATTGTTAATATTTTAACACAAATGTTAATATTTTAACACATTAAAGGTTTAACATGTTTAAAAAGTGTTGCTCAAATAGTGTTATAAATGTATTAACACTTGTTTTTGCAGTGTGACTGATGATCGTTGATGAATTTTCATAAACATGGTAAATCATCAAATAGCTGCAAATCAATCACTTGAATTAAACTTGACTATTCTGTTATTTTTTACGTTTGAACACATTTTTACGACTTTGGTCTATACCGCACCTGTAATTATTATTATCCCGGGATTATTATGCAGGCTAATAGGCCTACAAGCTTATTATATTTACCCGGGATATTTTGCCTGTTCATGCTGAAACAAAACTGCTATCCTGGTTTTACCAGAGATTGCAACAAGCCGTTTTGCTAGCCAGGTCTACTGCCCACTGCACCTGAGCACTAAGATTACTAAACATTCATGTTGTGGGCACCAATGCTAAACAGGTCATGTATTTACTAGTACTCACATTATGAAAGTCCACAAGTTGCATAGCTGTTCGCATTCATGTTCATGCAAAGTCGATAATTATTGTAGGCTTTTGATCCTATTCCCGAAGTTGTTTTAGAAATTGCCAGCCGTCCATGAATGATGATCAATAATTGAAAACTAGGCTGCAATATAAAACCCCGGAAGAAATGCGAAAGTGAACTTAGCGTTGGTACATGGGTACTGGTAGTTGGTTTTCATGCATCGTCGATTGCTACAGGGTGGCTCATATTGACAATGCTGGCAGAGTTTAACAATGCTGTCAGAGTAATCAGTGCACGTCACTCTACACTGCACTGTAATCATTGGTAATGTCACTGAGCCCTGACTGAGTCCTTCACTACATGCATGCATCGACCCAGAGTAGCTCGGAGTACTCTTGCGGAATGCAGATTGTATTTTCCTCTCATCTCAGCAAATAAATGTTTGATGTTTATGCACACCCTGACCCTACACAAACAAAATACTCATAGGTAAATACATGTACGACGTACGTGCTGCTCAGTGAGCTATGAATATATATCTAGGCTCCAATCTATTATAATTAGGCCTATAGCTGCTATTGAAGTAGGCCTATCAGTTAGGCACCCAACTCTTTCTATTTGCTGTTATGTTTGCAAAGAAACATACGAAACAAATCATGTAATTTTTTATGGTGTTTATGCCATCATCCCATCATTTAAAAAATTACAAAAAATCGGCCATAAACCCTATGTGGCATAAAGTTATTAAGTTCACAAAGTTGTAAAAACTTTCCGATCGTTTATTTACATGACGATCCAATAATGAGAATAATACGACGTTACGTTTAATATTCAAAATCCATTTGATTCGTTGATTCGATGCTATGCGCCCTGCAAATCAGCTGGTTTTTTTTATTATTGTGAGGGCGCTATTCCCCATAATTGATGGATTGATTGATACTACAAGCTGTCTTTACTCATTTCAGCTGTGGATGTGGATCATGTGGTGTGTTTTTTAAGATAAAAAATTCGCCCTGTAATTGTGCCATTGACATGTTTTATATGATCGACACTTCTTGTTGATTTTCATAGGATAAGGCTGAATACCCGACCTCATGCAGACATCTTGATCTTCCAACATGTCTAATGACACTCTCTTATTTCGCTCTCGTCGTTCACCAGTACTAAGCTTACACGGGTGTGTTGCAAGTGGGCAACCAATAGCGTCCCAAGTAGGGGTTGGTAAGTACAGTGCAGTCTATGAGCGAGACTAGAATAATGAGATAATAAATAAATACACTCTGTAGTACATGAGTAAATAGCCATGAAAACTAAGAGCACACAAAACGCCATGAGCCCAGTCCTTTAAGTTCAACTATAAAATGAGCTACATGTATATCAGTTAAAAATGGACACGCCATACTTTTAGTTAAAACATCTTCATAAATGATTGTAGTCCTTGCCCCTTACTGGTACATGATCAGGCATGAATTTATACAGTTTGAGATGATTGTTTTATTTTTTGTTTTAAATACTAGCCCCAAATCGGCCAACTAGATTGGCTAAAAGGGGGTACTATTATACCCCTGGCAAATTTTGTGCCTATTTTTGCATTTTTCTCAAAAATTATAACGCATTGGTGACAAGTAAGATATGTATATTATAGGGGCAAGGACTACAACTACTGCACTGAAAATTCAGCAACTCAAGGCAAGTAGTTATTGATTTATCAATTGATCAAATAATGGTTTTCCCTCATTTTTGACTGTAACTCCAGTTTACTCCACAACTGTTGTCTGTGCTAAAATAAAAATTTCCAGTGCAGTAGTTGTAGTCCTTGCCCCTATACATATCTTACTTGTCATCAATGCTCTATAATTTTTGAGAAAAATGCAAAAATAGGCACAAATTGGACAGGGGTGTAGTACCCCCTTAATATGCCAGAGTAATTACAATATTTTTATGGCATAAAAAAATAAGCTTTCCAACTTTGGACTTTTGGATCAGAATTGCTATATATATTGAATACAGGCCTAACACATAATCAGTTCATGATATGTGACCATTGGACTCTACTTCACCTTTTTACCTTTGATTGGCATACCATGATAAAGATTAGATTACTATTACAGGGTGTGATCAGGACATACATGTACATGGATCAAAAGCAGCATTGTTCTTTGTTGTTTATTGCTGGATAGCTCTGGATGTTGCCTGTTGAAAGATTGAAAAACAGGTTTCTTTCATAATTATGTCATTTGTAAATGTTTTTTTTCTTCAATAAAACAAGTAAGGGGGCCATGACTATGTCAGTGACCACAGTCATTTTTTTTATAACCCCCTATCGCAGGCTAAATTTTTTTTATGACCCCTACCCCATCTCGGCTTGAAAATTTTTATGACCCCCCTTTCCACCCAAACAGACTTAAGACAAATTATTCACAGTTGGAACTATAAAGGCACAGAGCATGCAAACATTTTGATTGTAATTTTAAAGAATGCACATGGAGTGTGAAAACATTGAGTCAACAGCCCTTAACCCATTCTATTACCCCCATCAATGGCTTGATATGCATGTAAAAACAATATTTACACAACAAAAGGTGTTATCTGTTGAACAGTTTTGATAATTTGTGACATGATCAAGGGGAATGAGTCACATGTCGACCCTGGTCGAAAATGAGTTTTACATATATTTCTAAAGAGGACATTTAGAGCTTTCTGAAACTGAAATGTTGACACGACTTTTCTTTGCAAAGTTACATCAATTTATCAATCGCTGAAAACAATATAAAACAAAAGAATTTTAACACTTTCTTTGCCAATATCTCAAAATCAATATTAGCGACATCCGACTCATTTCCCTTGATCGTGTCACATTTGTTACTTCTCTATCAACAAAAAAAACCCTTTTTTTCCTAATATGACTACCATTTACACATAATAAAATGGTTTAAAATGTTTGAAACTTGCATATATTTTAACCATTTTTAGGCCAAATATTACCCTAAAAATAGCCCGAAATGTCCATAAACTTTTTAAATATTGTCCAAATTAACTTGGATTTCTTTGTATTATATGTAGAAACACTACAGTGTATTTATAACTGCATGAAAATGCCACATTGATACATGTATGTATTCATACACTTCAAGAATGGAAAGCATTTTTTTCATCATATCTGGCTATGAGCTCATTAATTATTCATGCACTAATTTGCATAAAATTTACATAATTATTAAACTTGTTTCTCTAAAAGCTTAAAGTCCAAGCTTGCCTATGGTATGCCACTTATTGGTTTTTACCCAACCGATAACTGCAACACAGTAGTTATTATGCCTCCACACCACTCAAATATACCACTTTTGTGGGGGTAGTATAGGGTTAATAATTTGATAACCCCTTATTTTTTGTGTAAACAATTTACAACTCCTCTAGTTTGGGTATTAAAATTCTATGATCCCCATTATATTCATGACCCCCCCCCCCATTCCACATAAAATGACAGCCCCCCTAAAACATTTGTTAAAACCTTGTGTCTTTGTTAATTTATGCATAATAAAACCGGCATTATTCATGAAGCACCTGGTTTACTGCTTTACAACTTTATTACTTAGACAGAAAAATAATTAAATATTAGAATATTTGCAAATTGAATAATATGAATTTAGTTTTTTTTTAAATGTGTCAAATATGACACTGGAATGAAACGATTGCAAGCTGTCATACAATGTTAATGACAATCGTTGTATAGAAAAAGTGTAGGGAAATTGCATTCTTAAGAATTTTACATCTTATTTTTGGTTACCATTTGACATAGACAATCACTGTGACAATCACTGTGTGTTGGGGAATGTATGATGAACAGGATTTCTTATCGAATTGAGGGCATGATCATTGTTTATATCCTTGGTTCCACCTTGGGCATTTTAATGAAGCCCTAATGCACAGAGCACTTTCTTTTTCAGAGGCATTTTACCCAATGCAATATAACTGTTACATTAGACTAGTCCTATATGATGAGTCCAGAACAAAAACGCATTGTTAAGGGATCTAGAACGAGCGTTTATGGCGTTTCGATAGTATTTTTTGTGGGACATGAGAGCACCTCAGATGTATCGAATTGCATTCTGAATACGAAGCATGTCTTTCTGATATCAAATAATTTTCATTTTTTGAAATTCACGATATAAATACAAATTTTATGACAAATTATTAAAATTTGATATTTTTCACATTTTTGATATATAACAGTCCTCGAAGTAAATTTTATAAATCTAATGATATATTCTTAAAGTGTATGTAACTGGGAGGAAAAGCCCACGATCAATTGAAAATTTTGACCTTTTATATTGAAGATATGGATTTTTTTCCCAAAAAGACCTAATTTTTTTGGTGTTTTCAATTTTCAATTGATCGTCGGCTTTTCATCCCACCTACATACACTTTAAGTATAAATCATCAGATTTATAAATTTTACTCGAGTACTGTTAAATATCAAAAATATCAATTTTAATGATTTGCCATAAAATGTGTATTACATTTAATTTCAAAAAATCAAAATTATTTGATACCAGAAGGACATTCTTCGTATTCAGAATGCAATTCGATATGTCTGATGTGCTCTAATGTCCCACAATAAATACTGTCCAAACGTTCATACCCCTTCCCTTAATGGTCTTTTAAGTGATAAAAGAAAGTGGGGAAAAATTATCAACTATAATATATTTAGACACCCATTTTTGAAAGTCCCTTGGGTGGGGGATACATGGACATGGTTCCAGCTAGGAGTTTTGTGGTCATTTTGCACAATGCAATTTATACTTTTCAAAATTGGACGATTACGGGGTCCACCTGGATGTACCCATCTAGACTAAAACTTGATATGTCTGAGTTTGTATCTAGTTTTTTCCAAGTTTGCAAATTATGAAATAGCACATGAAATAGGGGCTACAAAAATGTATCTCGTTTCACCAGATTTTCATGTCTGTACAAGGGATTCCAAAATAAATACTTTACTGACCTAAAACTAGTGAGCCCCATTGTGACACCCAGATGCTAAAAGTGATGCTGATTTCCTATGCTCTATTTAGGAGGATTTAAAAAATATTGTAAATTTGATACCATTTTAAAAACAAACAAACAATCATGTCAGATTATTAAATAAGATTTTACACTAAAATTGGGGCATAATTCCTACACCTCTTCATGTCCCTTGTGTTGGTCTACCCATTATTTCTATTACCAAGAAAAAGGTTTGTAACATTTTGCATATTATTTTATCTTCTAGAGATCTTAAAAGCAGGTGGGAATGCAGCTGATGCAGCTGTTGGTGTGGCTGCTGCCCTCAATGTAACTCAACCTTGCTCAAATGGTATAGGAGGGGATTGCTTTTGTTTGTTTTATGATGCAAAAACTAAAACAGTCAAAGGCATCAATGGAAGGTAAGAATAGGGGATGACCTGTCAAACAAAAGGAACAAGAATCACCTATTGCGCTACACTGTGTTGTACCTATTTTGCTTTTTAAAGCCTCATGAACTCTGGCTACCATAGGATACATCTCCATCATTGTACCAAGTATGAACCCTGAGGGTGCTTTTGCCTTTGACTCACTTTCAAATATTTTTTAGAAAAATCTTTGCCTGAATACCCGGTATATTTTTGCTGAAATTCCAATTATAAAAAAAAGGAACATGTTTTTTTCCAAATGACCAGGTCACTCAATCCATCATGCTTTCCATTTTTATCATCCACAGTGGAAGAGCACCTGCAAAGCTGAGTTTAGATTTACTTAAGGAAAGAGGATTTAGCAATGATAATCCAGTACCCAATGTTCATGCCCTCAACATTACTATACCTGGTGCAGCAGCAGGATTGGTAGACACATGGGAACAGTTTGGATCCAAAAAAGTAGGTATGAGATTAGTGTAATCAGCACTGGTATAAATATAATCAGTAAGATTATAAAACTAAATTCCTTTGCCAAAGTTTATGCACAATCTGGCACATAATAGAATTCATGTTCACAAATAGATAAATTTGTTGCACCCTGTTTGTTCTCATGAAATGCGGGGAAATATCTGGGTCTGGAATCTGGCACCAGGTCGTATATTCAGTCTGGCATATCTAGGTCTAGCACCAGACAGTATATACTTTCCCATATTTTATGAACAAACTGGGGTATTAACTAATACCAATGTTCATGCCCTCAACTTTATCTTTATATATAGTACCGTATTCGTTCCAATAAGCGCCCATGCCCCAATAAGCGCCCACCCAGCGACTTTGCAACAAACACAATATGAAATTATTAACCGCCCATCCAATGTTGTCAAAATACTTCCAGTAAGCTTACCTGTCGAGTGATTTTACATGCATGCATGAGGGAAATTGAGCATCAAAAGTATCCAAAATGTTCACCAAAATTAAATTATGACGCTATTTCATAGTGTGCAGATGTATAGATATTAAAAATACTTCACAATAACCACCTGCAAATGCCTTTAAAAGGCCAAGTTTGAGCTAATTCTGTCTCAAATTCGTATTTTTTGCCGGCGCGGAAGCGGCAATCTTTATAGTGCGCCCTCAAAAATTTTTTGTCAATATAATATTAAATTAAGACACATGAGGGCGCACTAACTGAGAGTAACTAAATACTTTCAGGCGATGACTTAAAACCAGGAAAAAATAAGCGCCCACCCAAAATGACTTTGTTAAGCGCCCTGGGCGCTTATTGGAACGAATACGGTACCTATAATATGTGGTGTAGCAGCAGGATTTTAAGACACACAATAACACTTTGGCAAAAAAGTAAAATATGAGATAAGTTGTTATAATGCAGTTCCCAATTGTCATGCCCACAACATTACTATACCTGGTGTAACCTTAGGACTGGTAGACTCAGGAACAATTTGGATTTTTATCATTGGCCACAATATTTAGGGTTTTTTTCTATGATATGAAGGAGCATGCAGTGTTATTCAAATATACACCTATTGGAAATGGTGCATATGTCACGGCCAACAGAGCAGGTACCTCACATAGTAACCTGTCACAAAGATGTTTTTTAAATGTTATTATATATCAATGATCATTGTCACTTTGAAATATGTTCTTTTGAGTATAATCCACATATTTTTGTTCATCTACAGGTCACGTTGGAGCAAGTTTTAGAACCAGCTATAAAATTAGCTGAAACAGGTTATCCAGTCCATGAGATAGCTGCAGCAGAGTGGCAAAGTGGCAGCCATGTTGATATTGCAGAAGGTGGTAGCCCAGTGCATAATCTGGCAGACTTTGACTGGCCTTTGGGGACTACTTTACTGACTCATCCAGGTGGGTAGATCAGCAGGCAGTTAACTCCTCACTGAAAATGTAGCTGTGGTGGTGCCCCTTATCACACCCATCCTCACCACCACTAAAAGGCAAAGTTCATTTGTTACATCGCAACCTAATAGTACCAAAATGTAATCTTCGGATGGAACAAATGTTTGATATGTATTGTGTCTCATAAAAGGGTAGGTGGCTTTGGATGCTCTAACCCACTACTTCCCTCCTCTCAGGTTTAGAAGTGTGCCAAATGAAGCATTTCTCCCCAAATTTGTCCAATTTTGGGTCAGAAATTCCTCAAATTGACTAATTGTAATACATCATTGCAAATTTGTGTGCGCCAAATATCATTTTGACTGGGCCAAAATTGCGACATACAGCCTCTGAGTAAACACTGGGCAGACAACATTCCAAATTAGACTATAATGGGCACAATTTAGCCACTCTGCTCAGACCCTGAGATTGAGGTTTCTGGGCACGCCCCTGTTCTTAATACAATATTCTGGTAAAGGTTTATTTCAAAACATTTTTCAAAATTTATTTTTTTCACAGGTTGAAAGAATGTTGCTTCTTTTTTCTTCCTAAAACTGATTGAATACATTTATTTAAGCAACCTTTTCCATTAAGTTGCAAGATCTTGTTAGTACTTCTTAATTGGCTATGGCCATTGCACTTAGCTATGACTCTGTATAGCTGGTTTAAAAGAATTAACATAAGGTTTTCCAAATAATGAAACTCCCAGTGAAACTGGTTATGGTTAAATATAAATATATTACCATATTTGTTCCATTAACAGCCCATGCCCCTATAAGCGCCCACCCAGCAACATTACTCCATGTGATCTTCTATCATTATGTGTATGATTCAACCATTTACATATGTATCAAACCAGCTATACATAAAATCCATATTTTGGGCCATTTTTTACATGCAATTACTATATAAACAATATACAAAATATGTGCCCACCGAAAATGACTTTGTTAAGCACCCTGGGCAGTTAATGGAATGAATATGATACAAGTAATGTCATTATATAAAATGAGCCATGGTCAGCAAGTTCAGCTCCACTTTAATAATAAAGGCATATATGTGTCCATATCCATATGTGCTACATTTTTTGCTGATAATTCCATTACAGTGTTTTATGCCACATGTTCTCTTAGTTCAAGTGTATTCATTGATTTTTGCAGGTAACCCACATGGTAAAGCCTTTCTTATTGATGGAAGAGCCCCTAAGCATGGAGAGGTTATCAAGTTACCATTGCTGGCTCAAACATACAGGGTAAGGCAAATCTGGATACAAAAATAAAAAGTTGTTTCACTCTGTTCAAGTTCTTATAGTTTGCGTATCACATAAATGAAATGTTGTATGTTAAAATATACCAGCCTATGATCAACAGCACCTAAGAGGGCTGCTGCCCTTTTTATTTATATTTAGTTTGATTCAGTGCACATTGACTTTGTTGGTCACTGTTTTCTAGCTTATTTGATTTATTGTATAATAAGTCTTGTTCGGGTGTCATATATTTTGTAGGGTTTAGCTTCTGTCTGTCTTGGAAATGGTAATTGCTTGCTGTTGAACTTTATAAGCTTTTATATACTACTGTTCCCACATTTGCTGCTTGTTTTGCACCTGTTTTTTCCAAGTTAGTTAATAGTTGGTCCTATTTGCATTTGATTGGAATATCCCCTTATCAAGTTGGTATACCGTGCTCATTCTTTTTGTTTCTATATGATGACAGGATAGGATAGGATAGAATAGGAAGCTTTATTTCACCACAGAGGCTCAAATCAACAAAGCTGTTCTTCCTTGGGGCCATTGACATAATACAACATACAAAACATTAAAAAACTAAGTGCAAGTGAATTTAACCAGACACACTAGAGGTGGACTTTGTCTTCAGTACATTCTTGTTTACATTCTATGCATAAACATTTGTAAAATTAACATTTCCAAGAATCCATTTATTATTTGTGGGATGTTGCCCAACTATTATATTACACAGGTGACAGGTTCAATAGGTGCATCATTTCTAGATTCTGTGCTACCAGTCTTTATTGGATTATGTACTGTGTTGTTGTCATTGGCATGTTCATTATAATCATTATAATTTTGTATGATTTCAGGAGCTGGCTACTCATGGTAAAAAGAGTTTCTATGAAGGCCGCCGAGCCCAGGCTATTGTAGATATAGTGCAAGCCAATGGAGGGGTAATAACACTTGAAGATCTCAAACAACACACCTCTACAATGGTAGAACCCATAAGTGTTTCCTATAAAGGTGTACGTCTATGGGAGATACCACCCAACGGACAAGGGATTACAGCATTAATAGCACTCAACATACTGGATGAGATGGATTTGAAAGGTGGGTAACATCATGCCTTGGTACTTTACCTTCAATACTATGATAATTGAATACCTGAGTGGAAGAAGGGCCCAACGCCATCAAAACTGTTTTTGAGATATTTAGAAAAAACTTAATATTTGGAACAGTTTTATAGACAGAATGTGTTCATCTTCAGGAGACCTTTAACACATGAACATACTGTATTATATACATTCAAAATTTTATGATGTTTCCATGGCAAGGGTACAGGTCTTAATGCGAACTGGAGTTGGGCCCTTCTTCCACTAATATACTGCAAGTGCCCATTCCGTAAGCAGATGTGTTATAGCTACAGAAATTTGGAAATTTTCCATTAATTGCAGAAGTAGTAGCATGTAATATGTTATCAAGAAAGTTTATTGCAGTGAAAAGCAGATTTCATGCATGAACAAAATTCCTCTTTAACCCAATATTTGTGGAAGAAAGGCCCAAATCCATGGAGTTGGGCCTTTCTTCCATGAAAACCATGATTAAGTGTACTTGAAAGACTATTTAGAGAGTGGATTTTGGCTCATATTTCACACACAAGGAAGAACAGTATGCTGGCAATAAAATGCTGGGGGTAACGCATTTTAGTAAAAAAAGCAATTGTAGTTGGGCCTTTCTTCCACTCAGGTATTCATTATTGTGAACATTATAAAAAGTTGCTGGTACAGTCCATCATGCCAAATCTACAAGGCCTTGCCACACTTCACATATTATTGTTTACATCACAGTGACCCAAGATGTGGGTGTGGTTGATCTGTTTTGCTTGGAATAAAACTTGTGATCTATCCATCATCTGCCACAGGTTTATTTGATAGTTTGGTATCTTTCATTGGTAAAACAACATAAATCTATCAGGCTTACATAGAAAAAGTAGAATTGTCAACAAAATGACCAAAAATTGTAATAAAATAATAATTTTTTTTCTTCTCTGCAGGCATGGAGCATAATAGTCCTCAATATCTTCATCATCTGATAGAAGCTTTCCGTTTAAGCTTTACTGATGCCTTACAATACTGTGCTGATCCAGAGAAGGCAAATGTTCCTATTGAAGAACTCCTTTCTAAACGCTATGCTGCTAAAAGAAGACAACTAATTAAAAGTGACAGGTGGGTAGCCTTTCTTCCTCTTCCACCTTTTCACCTTCCCCTCTGTACCTCTAGTTACAAATATAGTTAAGACTCCGAGCTAATGTCATCAGATTCTAAACATCAGATGCAGATTTCATTGTATCTAGTTAGGCATACAAAATCCACCATAATAGGTGAAATGTGCTGATAATCAAGGCAAATATACACAAAGATGACAGATGGAAATTGTCTTGTGCTTTTACCAGCAGGATCATCAGTTGATTGCCACCTGTCTTGGGGAGTATTTCTCATAATCAAATTGAGACACCACCTCTAGCTGATGAGCTACTTTGTGGTAAAGTGGATGGGTGGATGTACGGCAGACTCGCATCAGTTTCAGGCAGTCATGTTTTATGTTGTCACAAAATGTCAATAAAGTGGTTTAGAGAGGGGTGCCTTTTCAAATATTTCCAAAAATGTAGAACAATGTGCCAATTGTTCATATTTTAAAGCAAAATTGTCAACAACAAAAATATTTGCAAATTTATTTTCATTTGAACAGAACCATCTGAAAGTTGAGATCACTTGACAAATGGATAAAGATAACATTTCTTCTTATTACAGGTCTATGCCAGATTGTTCCCATGGTGACCCAGCAGACGACGGAGATACTGTGTATTTCAGCATTGTGGATGAAGAAGGTAATGCATGCTCCTACATCTGTAGTAACTATCAAATGTTTGGTACTGGTTTAGTGCCTGACGGATGCGGATTCACATTACAGGTAGGTTCAGTATTTTCAATATTGCTGTAAACGAAATGATTTGGATCGTGCATTCTTTTAAAGAACAAACATAAATTTTAACAGTATAAAAAGAGTTAACATTTGTTATGTGTATGCATGAAGAGTGAAAGTATGTGGAATTTTGATCATTTCAAATAGTATGTAGGATAATCATGCTAAATGGGAGGATTATCTTGCTTAGCATAATAAGCATGTTTTAATTTCAGACAGAGAATTACTAAAGAAATGAGGAATGTGAAATTTGAAGGTGCCCAAAGAGGTGCCTATGGCACTTTTTATTGTATCCTGAACAGTGCATACGATTTTTATTTAAATGCAAAACTATAACACTATGCAACTGTTATTTATTATGCTTGTTACAATTTATTACATCTCCAGGAAGTGATGTTAAGAGTCATCGGTACCAAATCGGGCACCGATAGTTTTATAGAACCAAATTCAATGCGGTGCCTAAATAAATTGCATTAAGATTAGATTATCTGTGTTCTGAACTTCTGGTGATCTTGACTATGTAACTCAAGCATAATTTTATGTGCAACACCAGTACATGCAGGCTAGCCATATCCTAATGTGAATGCAAAACTTGTCAACCAGACATCTTGTCAAGATCGTTCACCAGCCAATCAGTAATTATATGCAACACATTGCCTACTGCATGCCACGCTCTGTGCACTGATTTGAGAACAAGCATATTTACCTACTGATATATTTTGACACATTTTGCAGAATAGAGGTCATGGGTTTTCAAAAGATCCAAATCATTTGAATGTGGTTGCTCCAAATAAGCGTCCCTTTCACACAATCATTCCTGCCATGGTAACGGATGATAAGACAGGAGAATTACTGGCTAGTTATGGAGTAATGGGAGCGTTTATGCAACCTCAAGGACATGTTCAGGTAAGAGTTAGAGCAGACCCACACACATATAACCCTTCCCTTCACACACACCCCCACCCCCACACACACACTCACATCCCACATCCCTACCCAAACTGTGTCAACTGGAGATATGCATTGTTTAGTACCCTGTCATGATGCACACAATACATACATTTTATAATGGCAAAATGAATCAAAGCATGTTATGTGCAGTATTTGACCATATAAAGAAAATGACCCCAAAAAAGTGAATCCTGATACTGACTTAATTCAGGTAAATGGAACTCAAATTTAGTCTTATTTGAATGGTTTTCCTAATGCTTGCCAATGGACATCAGTTCACCTACCACATTGCATCCACCTATACTTCATCTGAAAGCTGAGTGAGAATAAAGTTTTGTAGATTTTGTAGCTGAGAGAGAGAAATTGACATGCCATTTCTTCTGAAATATTAAACGGTCATTTGTGTTGTCCAAAATAATTTCAAAAGTAAACATAACATGCATCTATAAACTGATTCAAAGCAACAAATTTTCATTATGATTTCCCCACTGCAGGTTTTACTTAACATGGTTGAATTTGGTATGGATCCTCAGCGAGCTCTGGATGCACCTCGTATCAGAGTACAAGTCACCCAAGATGGCTGCCTGGATGTCGCAAGAGTAGAGGACGGTATCCCAGAGGAAGCCATCAAAGAACTACAGGTCATGGGTCATGATGTTTTTGGACCAATCAAAGGTCATCACAGGTGGATGTACCAATTTGGTAGGGGTCATGTTATTACTGTAGGTAACTGGTGGGATAAGTGGGAAGGAAGATTGAAACAAGAAACAGGGACAAAAGTATTATGGGCAGGATCAGATCCAAGGGGGGATGGTATTGCCATGGCTCAAATCTGATCTGGCTCACAAAATTACCTGTGCCTTATTTCTCTTGAGTTTTTGCTATTTCCATTCATTGATTTTACCAAGAATTGACTGCATCAGCATCCACATAAGGTATCACATATACTGGGGATTGTAGTTTGGAGCTTATAAAAATGCAAAACAATTCTTCACAGTATACAAATATTGGCTGCTACGGGGGGCATGGTTGAAATTATAGGCCTGCATGAATTAGTATGAATATTATGTGATGTGATGTGGTATCTACCAATGGAAATGACAGGTATAATAATATGCATTATATAAAAGTAATTATATATACTGTATATATACATTCCTGTCATTTGATCAGTTAAAAGTTGGGGCATTGTTTAAACTATTTTAGAGAATTTCGTCAAAATGAACTATGCCTGAGGCCATTGGCGTACGCAGGGGGGGTGTTACGGGTGTGAAACACCCCCCTTGGTTCTGTCCAAAAAAATAAAAATGGGGGAGAAAAGGCAAAGAAAGAGAGAGGGAGAGAGAGAGAGGGGAGGGAGAGAGAGGGGGAAGAGGAGAGGAGGGAGAAGAGCAAGGCACAGGGGACATATTATCATAATTATCATAGGCCTATAGATGCCTTAACTATACCCGCACAGATTTTTCTCACCCCTATACCCGGCATTGACCGGTAACGTACGTAAATGTGTCGATACATGTTAACACCCCACCCTCACATCATCACACCCCACACCCTACCCCTACCCCCGGCAACGTAGGCCTACAAGGTTTTAATTGTGCAAATTGAGTTCGGGCCCTTTTTTCTGTTTGAAGCAATGATTAAAAATAGTGTAAAAATTTATCACCAAATGGCTTCAATCGGACCTTCATTTTGCAAATTTTTCCAACTTCTGCAGGAGGGGAAAACTCTTGTTCATGAAAGGCTTCATTGACCACTATTTTATCCAATTTCGGCTTTTTCAAACTAACATTTTACACACTAATAGTGCCAAAATGGTCCACCAAATCGCTTCAATTAGGTCTTCATTTTGCAAAAGTTTCTTAATGTGCCCCCCCCACTCAGACAACCCCTGCGTATTGTGGATAAACAAGTAGCCATTTTTGTTTCTACTTTTGACATTTACCAATTTGTGTTCAACACAATTCAATTTATAGGCCTACAACTGTAGGGAAAACTTGTTCACAAAAGGCTTCATGGGCCGTCATTTCACAAATTTTCGGCTTTTTCAAACTAACATTTTACACGCTAATAGTGCCAAAATAGTCCACCAATTCGCTTGAATTAGGTTTTCATTTTGCAAAAGTTTCTTAATTCTGAGGGGGGCACATCCCCCTCAGACTCCCCCCTGCGTCGCGCAGGCGCGACGGGATGACCGCTACGCGGCCATTTCTTTATTTTACTATTTTTATCATCACACCCCCCTTGACAAATTCCTGCGTACGCGCATGCCTGAGGCATTGAAACAAACTATTACCCTCACAATCTCAACATATCTCCAAAGTCCATGTACAATGGAAGGTAGGTCCTACCCCATAGAAATCAATAATAAAATAGATGAACTTTCTTCATGTTAGGGAACTGAAGGCACTGTATGTGTCTAAGAAAGCAAGCAAACATGTAAACTAGTAGTTTTACCTAGTTCAAGACTTGGTAAAAAAAGAAAGGCTATAGAAAATGCAACATGTATGTATAAATAGGGCCCTGGGAAACACTTTCAAATTGCATGCTTTGTCAGGCCTGTATTATGATTGCAAAATAGATTCTTTTAACATAACACACGATCTGGTCCATGGGGGCCAAAGGAGACATTTTTGAAAATTGAGTTACTGCAATTATTACATTATACATACAATACAATAGTCTATCATTTACTGAAAACACCAAAGGTCTAGCATACTTGGTTCTAAAGTTATGAAGTTTTTTGATGTCTATTTTCTTATTTTATTGTTTTTCGGTATTCGGTAGGCCTAAAGTATATAAAACAAAAATTTGACTGCTTTATATTTGGGGTATTGTTAAAATCATAGGCCTTTTATTATATTTTAACCATGCTATGACATATAAATATCATGAACATACTTTTTTAAAACGTTATTGTAAAATATTTTGGGCAAACATTTTTGCAAAACATTTTGCCAATAACTAAATAACATTCTGTTAGAATGTTTTTTATCACATTTTCTAATATGTTTTATGAATGTTATTAAAATGTTTTTATAACCTTTTTATATAACCCACCATTTCTCTAAAATGTGTGTTTGCTGGGTTTAACAGCAAAATTTTGTTTAATAATAGACCAAAAATAATATAAAATTGCAAATGTTTGTGCTTTGCTTGCTCTAATCCCAGTTTGAGTCATTTTCTAACAGGTCAGGGAAGACCTTTAGTACAGCTACTAGGCTCCCAAACTGGGAAGCATTGTATATTCAATATTCATTAACAAAAAACTTGCATCTTTATATCTTGATGCTTTTGCTCAAAAAGTTATCAGCAACAGCATAACAACATTAGCTGTAATTGTGGTATTCAGATATATATTTTCTGAAATAGGTTAGTGTCTACCATACAAATCGTGCAATTTTAACTGAAAAATTATATTTTTGAATGAAATGTTTTTAATTGAAACAAATAATCTTTGTAACTTGATTAAAGTAAATTTAGATCTAGATGTAACAGCAGAATATACCAGTTTATGTATTCTCTAATACTGAAGAACAAAATCTGTATACAATAATTGTTTGTGTACATGTGTGTTATTCATCACCAGCTAATAAATGTTTTATAGCTTTTTTAATTTGACACTTTACAAATCAAAACATTGAAGTCCTATGAACCCGGGCTATGAACAAAACTAGTTTTGTTAGAAGTGTCCATTATCAGTCCAAGAGAACGCCAAATATGGATCAGGAGTATTACATAATAATACCCTGCTATGACAATAGCTGCACTAGGTTAATCGTATAATCTCCTTATGTGGTTAGCATGGCTGGGCCAGGAAATCCACAAGGTCAGCCAATGTATGTACATGTATTCGGTACATGTGCCATATCTTTTACAATGGGTGATAAATTTCTGGTTTGTTTTATTTCAAAAACGCAACAGTCGATATTCTAAAGCTTGGTCCAAATCCAAGAGAAGAACCAACTCTAGTAATTTATGTGGTTTCAAATTATATCGGCCGTTGCCTTTTTGATAGAAATGGTGTTTGTTGATGTGCACAGTTTCCCATTAGATCATAACATGCTGTTGTACATCCAAGGTCAAAGGTCTTTTAATCCATATTTGGCGTTGTTCTGGGACTGATTATATCATGTCTTTTTCTTTGTATTAACAAAACAAAAGTTTGTAAGACTGAATGTGCCATTCATCACTAAAAACATATAGGCCTAGGTGAATGTGTAAATTTCTAACACCCAGTCACCAAATGAAACTGAATGACACACACTCTCCAGTGTCTTAATTGTGTAGTTGCTGCTTAAATTTCTAAGACCCAGTCATCAAATGAAACTGAAGGACACATACTATCCAGTGCCTTAATTGTGTAGTTGCTGCTTCCATAGTTCTTGACTATTCTAAATGAATCTACAGTCATGTGCCTTATGGATCAAAAGTCAGCTTTTATTAAAATTTGTATGTTTTTTTTACAATGTGATGTAATTTTCATCTCAAGGTCATGGTTAAAATTGTGTTCATTGTGGACTACATTATTTTTAAGGCAATTTAGGACTATAAACTACCTTAAAGGGCAGGTCTATTGCTCGGACAACATCATATCATTGGCAAGCTAATATTATGAGGACAATGAAAATGACTCCTTTTTTGAGAAAATAAGACGTTTAAAATTGATATTCGGCAAAAAAACAACTTAAGCGGCAAGTTCATGAAATGAGATGTGCCCGCTGTGAGAAAAGGGACTATAAACTCTCAATGGACAGAACGTATTGTTGTTCACAGAAAAAAATTCCAAATTTAGTATTACAATTTTAATGGTTTTTAAACATATGGATAAAATCATCCGCTTCTTTTTTTTATATATTAGACAATTGTGATATTACAATTCATATGTATATCAATATCATGAGAAATATTAGGCCTAAAAAATAAATACATAATTTGAGCTTAGAATTTCATCTGAGACTAGCATATAAACTGTGTTAAGTCCACAAACTCATGTATCTGATTTCCCTGTATATTGCAATGCTATAGTTTCAGTTGGATGAAATATTACAAAGCAAACACATAGTAACAATACTGTGTGAGTTTTGTTCCTGAAATGAGAACAATAGTGTGGTTATGGTAAGTGATAGTACAACTCATTGTTGCTAATGTCAAACTGATTGTGATTGTATGATTGTGATTGTATGATGAGAGCATGATAAAGTGCCCGCTTCATTTACCTACGTCATCAGCCAAACGGGGGGAGAACACGTACAAGGCTGAACTTTACCCACACAATTTCTCCTTTTTCAGGAGAAATATGCACAAAAAAATTGCAACAAGTGTCAACTTGTAATGTAATAATTATTCTCTTCGAATAGAGATAAACTTGTTTTTGCAATAGACCTGCCCTTTAAAAGGAAGTTTATAGTCCTAATATTATTATATTTGTAGGCACATGCCTACAAAAGAAGATAACATTGATTACAAAAATTACCATATTGGTAAGTTACATTGTGGTACAAAAAGCTACAAAATAGGGGTAAATGAGAACAGGGTTCCTGCTTTGAAAGGGTTTTTGTCTATAACCTATTGGTTTGCTTGCAGATAAATAAAGACCCAAATTAGATAACCAGTGTTTTGATTGATTTTCACATCTGTTCAGAAAGCTTAAAGGTGCCAAAGTCAACCATTTCAAACTTGGTCAAATTTCCTTAAGCAATATATCAGTATAGGAACTGAATAGAATGGGAGAGGTAAGATTTACCAGCAGGTTGAGGGTAGGCTACATTCGTTGGCCGTCCATGGCTAATGATATTGTGTATAAGAATTTGAACTGAAAAAGTAGTATCAGATGAGCATTCAATTATGTTGTGAAGTTAACAATTATGTTGTGAAGTTATCAACATATCGATAGAAAGTAATTTGTATGTAATGGTATGTTCACAATTACTGCTATTGGAAAAATTAATGAAAAGAAAGTATAATGCAAACAAAGATTTGAATATAGACCATAAATATTTCATTTTATAGAGTATTGTCAACTATATAGCAAAATGAAGTATGTTCAGCAATGTGAAGTGATTCATATTTTTTATATCATTTAGTTAATTGATTTCATAACAAAGAGTGAAACAATTTCTTTGTTGTTTAGCTAATTGGCATCATTTATGTTGCATATTATTTTTTTAAACATTCAAGAAGGAAGAAAAGGAAAATTCGTGCGTTCTTGAGCTGATTCGTCCATATAGCCCATTGTTTTTATCTAACAATCCAGCAAATATGCTGTAAAATGATATCATATCGATAGAAGTAACAACTGGTTCACTCTTCTTAGGCTTATATAAGAGTAAACTGTCAAAATCTAAAACCACGAGTGTTTTAATAATGGTACGAGAAAGAAGACATTTCAGAATTAGCAATTCACAAAATATTTAAAACTCCTAATAATTATAATGATTATGGTAGTACAAATATTTTGTTCGTATTTTGAAATGTATATCATCTCACATGCGCTGTATGCCAAACTTAGAGCAAACTGTACATTTAACAAAATATTGATGAATGGGTGACATTAATATCACAATTTTTATTAATTATGTGTCATATTGAATTAGTTTGTAAAAAAAACATGTATCCGTGTGATTTGCTGGCATCAAGGTTTTGCACTTAAAAAACTCTTGGATATTTAATTTTTGAATTCTGCAAGCATTTTATATTCGTAAATCTGGTAATCTTTCACTGCTTAGGCACCAAACCTTTCTAAATGAATTGATAATTTTATGCAGTTCTGTTGATTTAAAACGCGTTAATATGTTGTTATATCCTTTTAGAACAGTCCTTGGTGGTTGTTGTTTCTAAGTACTAAAGCGTTAATAAAATCACACAGTTGACGTCACGATTGCTATTTGCTGTCAAACCGGGACACGTGATGACTAATTGGAACAACTCTACTTTATTCATGGATTTTCCTTCTCCTGAAACGCACAAATAAACTACAATTTCAAATAAATCTTGTGTAATCTATGTATATTTATTCCGATCGGACCGGGCGGTGTCTCCCTTTTATGACAAGCGCCAATTATATGTTGCTTTTTAAATAAATCAAGTGCATGTATTGATTTGCCCAGATGATATATAGTGTCCTTTTCCGAAGAAAACACAGTCGTTGTAAATAATGGTTCAACTTGATTTTTATGCCGGCAGCTTTATATATCACAGTAGACCTATAGATACGTGTATATATTTTTTGCGTTTGACAGACAATATCGTGAATCCTCCTGAAACATAAGAACGCTGTATATCATGAAAATATAAAGGAATAAACCACGCCCTGTATGTTTAGGGTCTCTGTAACACTTTTTAAACAATGCTAGACGTTTAATTTTTAATTAACACATTAAAGGTATAAATGACACCTAAACATCAAAGTTAACACATAAACACAAAGAGTAAACACGTGAGCATTATTTAGATTCTAAACATTTAACGTGTTTACTTTCATATTGTTCGGGAAATGCATAATGTGTTTACTTTGTAAACATTTGGTGTGTTTACCTAAACAATTTGAAAGTAAAGATGTTAAATGTTTCGAATCTAAATCTCATCATTACTCTTGGTATGTATGTGTTTACTTTGGTGTTTATGTCATGATGTGTGTACGTGTCCTGTACCGTTACTGTGTAATTGAAAAATTAAACGCATATCATAGTAGCGGTGGGTAAAAAGTGTTACAGAAACCCAAAACACTTGGATTTACAGTGTGAGGAGTATTATCCGGGTGCATCCCCTATGGCGTGGATAGGGGTGTTTCTGTATGTTTTAGTCAGCGTGTATGTGTCCGGGGGTATCAAGACCCCAATACATTAAACAAAAGCAAAGTACGTAACAATTAACCAAACAATATTATGTATAATTCCATTTGTTTCACAATTTTTAACATTTTTTCAGCCCCAAAGGCCTCTCCCATATACACGCATGGGAACCGCCCCTGCCGACACACCCCACCCGCATATTGCTGCACTCACAGTAGGCCGTTTCCGTGATCTTGTCCAAACATTCTTGTCAACTCTTTATTGTAACTTAGTATGAAATGTCGTGACCTACAACTCATGTAAAATATGAAATGTATTTAAAAGACTTTTACAAAAAATGTTTTAATATGACAGATTTGACAGATTGTCACATATTTCTAAGCAATAGTCCCGTGACAAATTTACTTTTCACAACATTGAGGTTACGCTGAAATGAACCAAGTCCGCCAGAAACAACCTAACAAAGGAGAAAGGACAAAGCTATATAGAGTAAGCGATTTCACTGTTCTGTTTTAAGGCTATATTTTCCGGCTTTGTTCTGACTGGCAACTTCACTAGTCAAAGTCAAGATGCAAGCTGTAGTAGCTTTAATTCACAGGGGCCACTCAATGTTTTTGCCTGCAATGCTGCACGCCTGAGAGTACCGTGTGTAAATTTTACGGGAACGCTGAACAGAATACTATTAAATATTGGAAAATATCCAGGAAAATATTTCTTTCATATATTACAACGGTGAAAAAGGCCAGAAAAATAACATTCTAAGACCAAGGATTTACTACGGATTATATATTACTGGTGTTTAAAAAATATTACTTGATGTGAGATAAATATATTTGCCTCTTGATATATACCTCGGAATCTATTTATATCCGCAATCCCTGCTGCACTACGAGGTCACCGTGAAGAAATATACGGATTGTATTGAACCAGCAGGCGCATGCACGTATATACACACGTCGTTCATCAACGACGATATCTACGGGAGCTAGCAATAGCTTTTGTTGTTGATGGGAACATAATTTAATGCTATAGTCGCCGGTCGCGTCAAAAACGTGTAACAAACACACAACGCCCGGTGGAAGCACATGAAAATAATTCTACGTGTAGGATTTTTGGATACTGTATGATATGTTTTGATATAAGTGTAGTTTGACCAGGTGGTTTGGAAGCTGATGGTTTGAACTCGACCTTTTTGCGAAGATTCCGTGGCTATGATATGAATACGGCCACTATACAACAGACTCTAAATGCTATGAATGGTTTGGCAGCCATGAATAGTAGCAATCCAGTTTCAACTGTCAGTGCCCCGGGGCCCGTCATACAGAGTACTAATAACAACCAGGCGACGACAGTTACACCACCTCAGAAGGGAATCCCTCCTGCAGTCAAACCAAAACCACACGTGAATACTACCAACATCACTGGAGCGAACCGTCCAACGCCGACTGGTGCTGAGGCTAATGAAAATGCAGCAGGTAGGAAAACGAAAGTTTCAAAGACGAGTGATGACACCATGGCGAATGGTGATGATGAAGACCATTCCGTAGGAGCCCGAAGACTGTCGTTACAAGCCCAAAGTCTTTCAGAACTGATGATGGAAGATCGATACTTACAGAGGTTATTCTATTATTTCTCGGCGTGTGAGAGGTGTACACTAGCTCAAGTATGTAAAAGATGGAGGGCGATGGCGTACAATTCCAGATACTGGAAGTATGTCACTCCGATTCTTCATAAAAGAGATCTTTATGATGATACGGATGATGGTGGCAAGATGTTCACATCGCTGTCAAGTTTTGAGCAGAGAGGATTTGAATCCGTTTGCCTGGTTAGTGTGTCGGACTTGGACATTTGTGAGTTCATCGATCACTGTCCAAAGACAAAGAAGACTCTGAGAGGTATCTCCTTGAAAAGATCGACAGTAACAGATGCGGGTTTAGAAGTGATGCTAGAGCAGCTAGGAGCAGTCACTGCTCTAGAACTCAGTGGTTGTAACGACTTCACCGAAGCAGGCCTCTGGTCCAGTCTTCAACCGCGAGTAACATGTCTTAGCATCAGTGATTGTATCAACGTTGCTGATGAGAGTGTAGCAGCCATTGCCCAACGCCTACCAAATCTCCGAGAGTTGAATCTCCAAGCTTATCACGTCACCGATAGCGTTCTTGCCTATTTCCCAGCTCGACCCAATGGTCCCATGTCTATTCTGAGGTTAAAGTCCTGCTGGGAGCTCACCAACCATGCGGTAGTCAACATCGTCCACTGCCTTCCTCAGTTAGTTGTGTTGAGTCTAAGTGGTTGCAGCAAGATAACAGATGAAGCCGTGGAGCTTATTGCAGAGAATATGAATCAGTTGAAGTGTCTGGATCTGTCCTGGTGTCCTAGGATCACAGATGCGGCTCTGGAATATATCGCCTGCGATCTGCCCAAACTGGAAGAACTTGTACTTGATAGGTAAGTTTTAATCAGATGCATACAATCTGTTCAGTTATACCTTACATCAATATTGACTAGAAATTGCATGTTTGTTTGCATGGTTTAGAGGAAACAACTACAGTACTGTATATAACAAAACGTGTGACTTAACTGCGAAGACACCAGATTTACTTGTTTCATCATTGGAAAAGATTCGTTTGATACTGACATTCATCTTACAAGAAGAAACTTATGAGGGCTTGCAAGTTAAGATATCTAACATTTACGCAGCAATTTGTGAGAGATGGGGTCTACACGACGTTTCACGTTGAATTATTTTCTATATTTTAGAGAGCGAAAGACGTAAGAGTGAATAAGACTGAAAGTCGATGGACGTTGCAGATGTTAACATTGGTTAGAGTTTACAAGTTTGATGGTCATTTCACCAAGCTTCTGTAAAATACCTTTATCAGTGCACTGAAACAGATTGCACTGTGCTCTGACGAAGGTACATGTATTTTACCGAAAGCTTGGCGACCAATAAAATGATTATGTATTCTTATTAAATCTTATGCAACGTCCAATTGACTTTCAAAGTCTTACAATGTACGTCATCATGGCTTCTCACACCCAAAGTCAAAAACCTTCGATCAACTACTCACGCTATATATAGATGTATATAAATTTAGAGCTAATGCATGTTTTTCTATGTACTTCTTTCGAATTTGCAAATAAAAAAAACTAAATTAGTCACTTTGATTCCCGTGGTTGCGACATGTCATGCCTCGGTCAAGACCATACATTCACTTATCCCAATTAGAGGCACGTGGCTGCGGTTTTGTTCTGTCTATAGCCCTAACTGAATATGTCCGTCGTTAAGGCATTTTCTAACATGACGTCATACACTAGTCGACCCATATCTATGAAAATATGGATCCGAAAAATATGAAACGAAAACTTTCATAAACAATGTAACATGATATATATTAAAATTAAGTGCTTGATTTTATTTTTATTTTAAGAGTTGAATGTTTCCTCTTGAATTTATTATGTTAAATGCAGAGAGTCATATAGTCTGGTGTATGCACAAAAAGCAAATTATCATAGTAACATGTGTTAGACTGAGAATATATTAATTGAATCTAATATAGCCTATAGGAAATGACGCAGAGTCAATCCATGTCAATGAATTAGCCAATCATGATGATCATGATATACAGTTTGATATACCGTTGCAACATTTTTTGTAAGTCTGGATTGCCATCTTAACAAATACGGTATAGGCTTGTTTTATTGCATTAAGATATAAAAGTGGTATTTTATCTAATTTGTGAAATGTGTGTAGGATTGCCAGATTCTTTAACGGTTTTGAGCAGTGTATATAGATAAGCAAGTTTTATTAATAATATCTACACCCACATTATATGGAGAATGAAACAGATGGCATCATGGTTTTTGTCCTCTTTCAATTACCTTTCATTATTGGTGTGTTATTTCTGCCACCATTACCCATGTTTATATCACTTGGTATGTTTAGACATAGACTTGAGTAAATACTAACTTTTTTGAACAATGCATTGGACAAAAATAAGAATTAAATCACAAAAAAGCCAAAGAACCGGTCTTCATTTTTTATTTGACGGTATAATATAGTTGTGCAAGCCAAATATCACAAATATTAATACTTTTAAAGAGACAATTGCAAACAATTTGAAAACACTTTAAAAATTTTGAAGAAATCTTCAGTATATGCATTTATGCATTACAGTATGTCTATAATTGTCTGAAATTAATTGACACGACAAGAATCTGCGGCAAATATATATGTTTTGGCTCCCTTCAGATATGACTGGAATCCAGGCATCTATTTTAGTATTGCATACAATATAGCTTACAAATAAGCAGGCAATATCGTATTTCAGCAGTAAGATTCCTTGTAGTTTTAGTTATATATTCCTGGACCTTAAATTATTCCTACCGTAGGCTCTATTTGAATTTTTTCACGCGTGAACATTTCCTATTTCAAATCTGATATCATCTATTCTGTGTTATCATAGTTCAGGTTGACATGTGCCTAAAAAGCATTGATTCCGGCGGCGTCAACATTGCTAATTAGTGTTTAACTCGGTTAAAACATAGGTAACCTGGCAATAAAGGCAGCCTTAATCATTGAGGATGAACTGGATTATCAACATTATATTAATAGTTCAATTTTAACATGATTAAATTGACTGCCGGAAATTATGATATAGTTTCTTTGAAATTGTTTTATGTGCAAACTTTCAACCGACGTTCTGTAGCGTAAATCTAAAGGTTGTGTGAGGGGTATAACCGGTATTTATGTGTTAGATAGAGATCTATAGAAACGACAGACAAGGGGCCAAATATTGCGTCATTTCTCTGTTATATGTTTGAAGATTTATTATATTATAGCCTTTTTTGCTCTCTTGACGATTCAGCATTTCACAAAATGTCATTGTATAAATTAACGAACTAAAATGTTTGTGATCACATAGGTTCATTCAACATTAAATAAAAAATAAAGAGTACAATCATGCCTAGCGTTGGTACAGTGGTTCTTACAATAATCTTTACAAAACTACCAGGATTTGAAAGTGAAACCAAATTGTGTGTAAAAATAGTTGAATAACCTATAGAAAAACACTGCCTCGGTACATACAAGCAAATCATGGATGGAAGGGCATTGACATAATTAGTGACGCGAAGAAAACAGGAATATATGTTTGTGCGTCATCAGAGGATAGAATGAACACATTTATAGTTCAATGTGGACATGATGAAGACTATTGGCAAGTATTTATAGATGAACTCAAAGACAAATCAATTTGATAAAACAGTATAGGACATACGGCATGAATAGTACTTCTAAATTACGATATGATTACCTGTATTTATTCATTATCTTCTCTTATTTTGATTCATGAATGCAAATGCCACATAATGAGAAGCAAATCGCAACGACAGGGCTTCATGAATAGCATTATTTTCCCTGAACTTATACATGCCATAAACGCCAATCCGGCTTGATAGGGGGGCGGACAATCGGCCGAAGCCCTGAATTGTCAAAAAGTGGCTGAAAAGAACAAAAAAAATGGGCCATTTTACCGAAAGTGGGGGAACACGCCCCCCTCGGATTGACACCCATGGAACTTACGATATAATTCCGAACATTATTGTTATCATGAAGCTTAGTCGTCATCTCCTGACGATACAATATCTTTTGAGAACCACAGTCACTAATTTCTATAGCACTTTTAGCGTACGACTTCTGCCATAAAACACCTTTAATCAAAGTGAAAACGAAATAGTATACCTGAATTTCAAGTATAATATCATCATCTTGCATAATATCATCATGATTGATAGGTTCGTATAGGGTTTCCTTACATTCTTTTATTTCTACATTATTTTGTATAATATTGAAACTAAAAGTAAATACAATGGTGATATTTATGGAATCGTTGATGACTGACGGGTACTTAAGAAATGTTGTCAGAGCTGTGCAGAATAAATGGATGCCATCCATTGATTTGTTGAATAGTGAAGTCTACATTTTCAAATCTATTACCCAAACACATCTGTATAGTAAGACATGCTGTCATTTGGGTCTGTGCGCTTCCTATTTTAAGTGCTGGAGAGTGCCCGAGAGTGGCAATAAACTAGGCCAACAATGAATTTCCTGAAAGTGTCAGCGTCAAAGATGTCAACGGCTAACTGGACGATGAACTTATACAGTTAGCTTAGACTGTGTGGGGGTGTGGAAGGAGTATGGGATGAGGTGTGTACGGTGTAATTGGGGTGGATTTGATATTTCGAATCCATAGAAGATGTACTCTTTTCTGGTCGAATCCTTTATAGTGTTTTTTTCATTAATACTGTAGGGAACATTGAAGTTAAGACGTTCCCATTAATGAGTTCCATGTTAAGTTCATGTCCCTGTTCCATATCTTTCATTTCGCAATTTGAAACAGTACGGAGAAAGCGACGGAGGCATATTAAATTGCAATTTAACCACCAACAAAAGAGTTCTATAAGCCACATAAATGCACATCAGTAAATTTAGCATAAAAAATTAAATCTCGTAGGCTGTATTTTGCAGAGGGCTATCATGTCAGTTTATAATCTTCCTTGAAGAGATTAGAAAGGAAACAGCATTTGATGTCCACCTGCTCAATGGGATATTTTTAGATTCCATAGATGAAGAGTGCAACACAACGCAATGCCCGCCCGCCATGATGAATACAATCTTTTTTTACTTCCAGTATTCCTTTCCCTTATGCAAAGTTCATTGGTCTGTCTAAACCGTATACTTCTATAGTCCTTTTCTTTAGTTCCATTTATCCATTGTATTTCTTTTGTTCAAAGTCCGATCCCGGGGAGTCCGATATATTCTGGTAATGTGGTCAGTGGCCACATTATCTAGATACTATAAATTGGACAGTTCATCAAACATTGAAAATACTTTGATATAAAATTGGATCGATTGAGCCCATATAATTATATTGGTTGAGCTATGAGTTTTAAAATAGCGAGACCAATAAAAAATTGGACGTAAAGCATCCAATTTTATCATTATTATGTTTTAGATCCAACTTGGACTCATCAAAACATAATAATTTTCAAAGTTAGTTGAACTGAGGGAAAATTCAAAACAAAATTACGCACGATTGTTGCGTTTCCTATACATTCACATCGAATTTAAACAGACAATTTTTTGAAGTTTTATATTAAGACAAAAATTAAGGTATTTTAACATTATACAACTGTTAAAAATCGGGTTAAGTGCCAGCCTTAAACAACATATGTTGTTAGACAACTAATTTTAAAAAATCTGGTTGTTTAGATGCCAGGCTTAAATTAAACAACCCTGTTTTTTTTTTTTTTTAACAGTTGCTTAAAATATTTTTTGCCGTGATCAAGAAAATCACTAATTGAAGATATACATGTTCAGCTGATGAGACTTATGTATTTTCGTTTCAGATGTTCAGTTCAGTTTAATTTATTTTCCATTTATAAGTCAGTGAACTGAACTGAACTGAACTGAAGATGTTCATGTATTGCAGACATGGATGCAATTAATATTAGGTGACGGAGGAACTCCAATAATGAGTTGGGTGCCATAAGTAAATACAAAATCACAGTGTCTGTCAGCTTTCGTTTCGATACTAAACCATGACGAGGTGCAGGCTGCTAAAAAGTTTTACCAAATGAGAGTCTTGACGATATGCTAAGGAGTGAAGTAAATTAAATATGGATAACTATATAATGCCTTTATACTGCCGGCCGGATGTATAGCTTAATTAATCAGTCTTTTGAAGCGGTGATATTTTTTTATATTTTTAATCATACGTCTTATTTGAAGACAAAAAATAAATACTGTTTTATTTGTCTAACAATATGTGGCGATCATTGTCGAGCCATAACGCGACAACCATGACAGCTCTAACATATTGAAACAGAATAATATTTAGAATATCCTTTTTTAATTTCTGATAACCGTGTACTATAGATCAATGATTGTTGGAAATTGCGAACATAAAGAAAGAAGCAAAATGCATTATGAAAAGACTTCTTACAAGAAGTACCTATAGCGCACGGTGTTACATTGTACATCTATAATATAAAGCATAATATAGATGCACATGCTGTGCTTGAATTATATGTAAGAGTGGGTTAACCTTATGTTCGTGGCAGCTTGTCGACAATAATTATTGACGGCAGACGACACCTCAAATTCTCGCAAAACGCGTAAAATTTGTGTAATTTCATGCTCAATTTTGGTATCAGCATTGAATACATAAAGGTGTTAAATTCGTCAGCGGCTTTAAGATTTTTGGGAAGATGATATATTCCAAGGATCTTGCGGGCAAGGATCTTGCGGGCAAGGATCGCTTGACGTAGTTGATAAAGGGGAATACATTGAAGTGGGTTGTCCTTTTTACAGGAGACGGAGGGCAAAAGCCGCAAATGAATTATTCATCGTTAATTAACAGCTAATTCAGGATCTATACAATGTATACACCGGTATTGCGACACCTCCGTATGATGCGGTCGGCCATTTTGAATAGAAATTACAAGTTGTTTGCCCAGGGGTTCGTTTTCCTTAGAGTATCTAGTAGATTGATCCAAGCTATCGAGGTACCTGATGACCTGACGATGAAAAAACACAATTTAACCATCTTTTCAAAATACAGCTCTTGCGTGTGTGGATTTTTTCAACAAAAGTCCCCGAATTCTCATCGTTATCCATAATAAGTGCTTTGGTAAGAAACACTTCGTACATTTTAGGTTTGTAAAAAAGACAATTTTATTATTCCCAAGCGTGTTTCAGTATTTTGCAGAAGCCCTTAAAGGTTTAACTTAAGGTTTTTGTTAAGATCTGATATCACTAGTGAATACAACCAATTATAAAATTATAACATAGAAGATATAGATTTGATCATTAGATGGATTTCATTTCCAATTCTACGTTCATTATCATATATGAATGTTTAATTTAATTGACTTTACTTAAACGTTTGAAAAATTTTAAATGTATTTTTTTTAAATAATAGGACAATGTTAAGAACAAACATCTCAACCACGTTTGTCATTCGGTCGTGATTTTTGTTTTTGAATGAACCTCGGATTTAAGTTATAGATGCTTGTATTATGCCTTATGTGCTTTTTGATATCCTATGCACAGTTTGTTATATATATTTATAATTGTAAATTGCACACCAATTAGCTTTTAAGTAATACTATTTTAATCATGATAATATTAATATACAATATAACTAAAATGTCAACGTTCGAAAGCTACATTGTATTGGAAGTAGCACTTATAATAATGAACTCGAAATTTAAAATGTATCTGACGTCACTGCTAGCAATCTTTTTAAATGAAACATCTGTTATCTTAAGTAACATCACAAGTATGGATTTTAAAATGTAACAGTGATTGTTGTATCAAATTGTTACTTTGTTCAGTTTCCTCAAGGTCCAATTTACATAATACACGCACACTAGTGTAACAGCAACAATGACAGCAGTGTTATCTTTCCGTATCACGGATATCCTCTTGTACGAATATTAATTGACTTGTTAAAGGCGAGCAATTATTGATCATATATAAACTTCAAATTAAAGACCAATCCCGACTTTATAATTACTTATTTGGAGTTCATTTTTTCAATGAACCATACATAATGTCAACGAAGTTTAACCAGAAGTAAAAAATTGAAATTAATGTATTTCACGACTCTCTCCACATATTTGTTTTTTAATTTAAATTTGAAGATATTGTAATCTCAAGAATATAATTTAATATATATCTGCCATTGCTATATTAATCTTTATAAATGAAACATCGGGTTTCTCTGGCAACAGGATATTAAAATGTATAACAATGATTATTGCATCAAATTGTTACTTTATAATATACAGATACGCACACTAATATATATGAGCAAAAGTGATAGCAGTGTTATCTTTCCGTATCACGGATTTCCGTTCGGCGTTTCCTATACGAAATTTGTTGCAGTTGTTAATGATTGTTTATAGTTGTTATTATTATTATTATTATTATTATTATTATTATTGTTGTTATTGTTATTGTTGTTGTTATTGTTATTGTTGTTGTTGTTGTTAGTTGTTACATTATTATAACGAGTAGTAGGTGAAGTATCCCCCTCCCCCTATATCATGCATTTTTATAAATCTTTGAATAATCACAAACAGGCAATTCATATTATAATATTCATGAACGTCTACTGAATTTGACTCGGTTAGCTGATGCCACTTTCACCCAAAGTCAAACACTGATTGAAAAATGAAAAAAAATCCACATAACCTAGAATCTCTGCCTCTCGTTATATTTACAGCAACGCTCCATTTAAAATTTCATCGTGGCATTGAATTGCATGCATGCAGTACTGAAGATGATAAGCGCGTACGCATAATTTGGCACAGTGAATGTAAAGTGTGTTTATAAATAGCTTGAAATCGTTTGAATTTTGATTTTGCATTCGTTTGTAATTTGTATGTGCCGTCTTCAAACCTGCATAGTGAATGCTTTAATATACTTGATATTTTCATCGGTAAATACTATAGTAAGCCAAAGTTATGCACATATAGAGAGATGTATTTTACAAAAGGGTCATTATTTCGAGATGTTATGTCGAATCACAGATATTGCAACACACTGGTCGAATGATATATCAGTGATGCAATGATTTTAATATTATCGTGTCATATATCTTTCAACTATTTATGTTTACCAATGACAATTAGGCTATTTGTTATTTAATGACATATTCATGCTCTTTAAAGCTGGATTGCGAACCTTGCACTTTGTCACAAAATGTGATTTACCAAATGTAGAAAAAAGTAAAGGTGTAGTTGTCATAGTTTTAGTCTTTTTTGATTTGCTTTGTTTTATTTAGATTCAAAATTTATATTAAAAAAACGCTGCAGTCCCAATTGGCCAATCAATTGTTTGTTCTTCCATTTTAGCCGAGATTTTAGCCATTTTATGGACACTTTACTTTTTGCCGTCCCCAATTTATCACTCAAAAACCCGGCTCCCCCCCCCTGGTTACGCCCCAAAGCTGGAGAAGCTCAACCCACCTTTAGGTCATCTATAAAACAATAATTGATTGAAATCGATGATGGTGTAACCTGTGTTTCCCTGTATAACGACAAATTAAAGCAAATGTGGAACCATGGCTTATACGAGAACAAAATCACAGGCATAATTGTATATAACTTCGCAAATAGAAAACCTATGCAGCATGTCATAAAAAAATGAATCATCATCAATAAAATAAGACTGATATTTTCAGTCAGATTTGAAAAATAATAAAACAGGCATATTAAAAAGGTAATTTCAATATTTCTGATCATTCTGTACTAAAAAAATCATTTAAAAATGCGTCACTTAAAAACTATGGCTTTTAATTGCATGATTTAATGTCCAAATTATATTGTCGATGATTCATATCAGACCAGATTCATTCATCCAGAACCATATCACCATTTTGATTTTAGAAGCGTACAGCACTCTTAAGATTTAATTTATCAATTAATATAATCACCGAGCTGTGACCTCTAAGTAAATTCAAACCACCTGGATGGAATTTTCACGTATAGTAGCGGGAAAAAAGAAAGATTGCGTCGAATGAAATGCCAACCTATTTTGTTATTTTGGAAGTTACTTAATCGTATATGACATGCTACCGGTACAATTAACAGAATCCCAATCATTTATGTTATTCTTTTAAAGGGGTGCTACACCCCTGCCCAATTTTGTGCCTATTTTTGCATTTTTCCCAAAAATTATAGCGCATTGGGGTCAAGTAAGATATGTATATTCTAGAGGCAAGGACTACAACTACTGCACTGGAAATTTTATTTCAGTACAGACAACAGTTGTGGAGTTACAGTCAAAAATGAGGGAAAACCAGTATTTGATCAATAAATCAACTACTTGCTTTGAGTTGCTGAATTTTCAGTATAATAGTTGTAGTCCTTGCCCTATACATATCTTATACTTGTCACCGATGTGCTATAATTTTTGAGAAAAATGCAAAAATAGGCACAAAATTGGCCAGGGGTGTAGTACCTCCTTAACGTTTGAAAATGCAAACACATAGCCTATATAGCATAATGTATAGCACTATACAGTCGGGCAAACAAAGTTATGCAAACTACGCTGAAGGAAACCATAATTAAAATAGAAATTAAGGAACTGAAATAAAATGTGCACGTACATTTTAAATAAAGTATGTCTGCCTCAAACTACCCAGCAAACACAAAACGTAAACCTGTTATATTTAGGGTTTTGGTTTGATAAAAACGTTTTAATAACATTAAATGTCGGGTTATGTAAAGGTCATAACGTTTTTAAAGTAATTTGTATGAAAACACACTATATCAATATTTTTAAAATGTTCGTCAAAATGTTATTGTAAAATGTGTTTTGCAACATTTTTTACCACACATTTTGTCAACACTTTTAAGTTTTAAAATTAAAATTTTGTTAAAACATAAAATATTTGGCAGTAAGTTTTCAAAAGATGTTTTTGAATGTTATGAAAACGTTTAATACCCTTTATATAACCCGACATTTAAACGTTTTCTGGCAACCTTTTCTAACCTTATGCGGATGATGTTGAAAACGTTTTGTGTTTGCTGGGTGAGAACAAGAATGAACAAAGGAAAAACAGAAATAAGCACAGAAATAAATGTGATCTACAGAGCTGTCTAGATGCATGGATGAAAAACAAAAACAAGGCAAAATACAAAGTAGATAGATTTAAGAGTGGACAGTAGATTGGAAGAAATGGGCTCTGAGTGATAAATGACCAAGTACTGTCACGACTGTTGACATGGCGAATTGGACGAAGGGTCAATAGCCCAAGACAAGAGCCCAAGACAGTCGATATTCGCATCTCATCAGATACAATAATGACAGAAATAGCTTGTTACGTTACAACATAGTGCTTTAAAAGTCACGGTGACGATGTGTGACATCGTGACCTTTAAATTGATGATATGAATGTTAATATAGTATATATGAAGGCGTTCCCACCCATGTTATGTCAGAACGATCGTTATCTTAGTGAGGTAACATCTTAGCAGTAACAGTAGATAGCTCAAGTAATCATCTAAATAATTAATCAAGCAAGAAATCGTTTTATGCCAAGACTATCTCTATGACGATTCTACACTCTAATTACTGCAGCTAACAGTCTTTCATCTCTATCGGAGTGATGAATGACTATAACATGAATAATGACCTTATTTACTAAATGCATTTTATTGAGCCTGATTCCACTCTGTTGAATTGATGGGTTTTACATGTAATCGTCTTTATAACAAAGGATCTTTTACTTATAGAGTCATATTTTCTCCTACAGTATTTATGTTTAGTAAATATATATTGTTGTCATTTGCTGTCTGAATTTAAATACCGGGTACCTTGCAATTATTTGAATTCAGCAAATGCATTGAAAGTAAATTAATTATATCCTTTGAAATGATAAAATATTGCCCATGATAATTTTCGTTCACCATAGATGAATGTCATCTTAGATTCCATGCTTCTTGATTTGATTTAATTATACATTTTTGATTAATCGGACCAACATATCTTATATATATTTATAATGTTTCTTATCCTCATGTTTTGATCTTGTTTAATTAGCTTTTTAAAGGTGTATGTGACATTTTCCACTTGCATTTAGAGAGCTATATGTTTGATTTTGCTTACTTTTAAACGGAAAATAATTTTTGCTTTCAGGCTTTCGCTATAAATACGTAATTATACAGCTTCCAATTTTACCTATTAAACCTGTATAATGTTTTGGAGATAAGATTCCAAGTATATAGTTTCTATGATCAAATGTGGAATTTTAGAAACCATGATCGACAGCCAATTTGTAGGTATATAGTTTTGCATATTCATTAAGGTATGTCAATTGGGAAAATTGTATATACTGAAGCGAACAATTTTCCAACCACTAAAATAAGACAGACAGACAAAATGCTCCAAGTATTTTTAAATTGTTATTTGGCTAATAGAAATTAATCATATTTACAATAAATGTCCGCCGACATGATAGTAGTAGTTACTTGGTACCGACGGGATTCGAACCTCGGACCCCTCGCATGCCAAGCAGAAGATCACCGACCGGTAGCCACGGGGGTTTCGTTGGCCCGGCCAACCTCGATTTGGGTAGGCTATATATATATGACATGAGATCTACACATGATTGTAGGTCCTATGATCCCTCTCCCGCGGCTTACACTCCAATTGTCAAAATTTAAGGATGAATTCAACTGATTGAACAATGGATTAGGAAAGGCGACTGTTCGGAATAGAGCTATAAACCTGCACTAGCCTGAGACCAGACAGGACACTCACTCACTCTGACACCTGCAATAATATTAAATTATATATCACCACTGCTCTGTAGTGCAATATATTGCGATATTGATGGGTTTATTAGATTAACACAACGCGACCCACATCCTATATAATATATTAAAAGATGAACACAATCCAAGCAATCAGCATAGTCAGATATAGATATTAATCTTTGCTGAAAGAAAACAGTTAAATAGTGCGCACTTTATTTTTCTGTTTTACGCCCTTGTTTATTATTATTTTCAGTTTGTCTTTTCTCAACAACCTTTTTTTTTTTCTATGATCGAAAAGACAGTAAATTACCATCTACACTGCATGCATAATTTATTATGTAATTTTCGCCATCCGCTCTTTGACTCTCGTGTTTATTTTTTACACATTACGCATTTCACCTTGGCAAAATAATTGCTAATTATAACGATCTCAAGGCCACTAATAGCTTTGACTAACGCACTTTCAATAATCTATAGACAAACAGTTACATTTTCTAGCGCATAACATTGTGCAATATATTCTTGTATATAAAGTGTCATCTTTTCCGCCATGATGTATTCGGAGCGTGTATACACCATCTACATCCGGGCCTTGGGGCTTTCACTCCATAAATAACCTCCAATAAATCCAATATATTTTGACATTTTTGCTGATTTTGGAAGAAATAGGAAATCCACGGAGCTTTCATTCCAAACACGTAATCCCGTATTGGTATAGAACATGATGAGAAATTACATATTCAAGTAAGACAAAATAGTCAAGGGTGAATGGGAGGATATTTGATACCAAAAAATATGTCTGCGTTCTACTTTCTTGGGATTTTAGTTTAATATTATGCATACGATTGAGATCGAGTGGGTAAAAGGTGTCAATGTAGTTCTGCATGAGAGTCAGCAAAATGTTCTTTCATGTATTACCAGGCTGTTATGAAAGTTCAAGTCACCTTTAGTTCACATGGTTTATTTTAGGTCAACTCATGCTGCATCAATTTATTATCGGTCTAAACATAGAAATGAAATATAGATACAGGTATAAATATGCTGTGTACAATTTCACCAAACCAGATGCACTGCCTCAATAGCCTCAGATTGAGCATGTTATGTGTCTTATATATTTTGCTGAAATAGAGAATATAAGATATAGCCTGAGTACTGGTAAAACATCATCAAAATCATTATTGTCATCGTCATCATTAATATCATCAACAGCAGCAGGATTATCGCCATCTTGTCATAATTAACACCTCCAGTATTTTATGCACCGGAAATCCGTGTTACGGAAAGATAACTTTAGTGTCGTTGTTGTTGTTGTTGTTGTGTGACGTCTCCGGAGTATACACTGTAAATTAACTGTATACAGTTAATTACGCATGAACACAAAATAAATATTATACATCATCATCATCAGTATGACGATAACGACGATATAATTTGTATACAGTTTTCTACATCATTGTACATTGTGGTTTGTACCTTGTGAGAATGCAATCTTAACACCAATGTTATTTTTCTGTATCACGGATTTCCGAGCAAAACGTATTCCAAAGAAAGGGTACAACGTTGTTAATGATATTGCTGCTGCTGATGACGATGAGATTGTAATGATGTTGATAGTATTATTATTGTTGTTGTTGTTGTTGTTGTTGTTGTTGTTGTTGTTGTTGTTGTTGTTGTTGTTGTTGTTGTTGTCGTTGTTGCTGTCCATTTTAGTAGATCCAGCATTATGATCACGATCGAGATGATGTTTTTCGGGACTTCTGAAGATGTGACAAGCCGATAGAAATTAACAATTTCTCTGATCAAAATAGCTTTAGCTTTGCTAGCGAGTCAATGTTAAAATATTGAATTAGAGAATATATTACAGTCAGAGAAATGGCAAAAAAATCATCAACACCGTCATCGTCGTCGTCGTCAATATCAGCAGCATTATCACCATCTTAATTAACACCTCCAGTATTTTACGGATCGGAAATCCGTGTTACAGAAAGATAACTTTAGTGTCACTGTTGTTGTTGTATGACGTCTCGGGAGTACATGAATATGTAAATTGGATGTAATTACGCAAGAATACAAAATGAGAATTACATCATTATCATGATAACGATGATATCGTTTTTATACAGTTTTCTACATCATTGTACATTGTGGTTTGTAATTTATAGTGTCACCTTGTGAGAATGCAATCTTAACACCAATGTTATCTTTCCGTATCACGGATTTCCGAGCAAAACGTATTCCATGCAAACAAATGGTATCGCGCTGTTAATGATGCTGTCATTATTGTTATTGCTGCTGCTGCTGCTGCTGATGATGATGATGAGATTGTGATGATGTTGATATTATTATTATTATCATTATTATTATTATTATTATTATTATTATTATTATTATTATTATTATTATTATTATTATTATTATTATTATTATACTATTACTATGGGGACTACTGAAGACATGGTAAAGCCAATAGAAAATTAACAATTCTCTGATCAATATAGTTTTATCTTTGCGAGCAAGTCAAGGCTCTAGCAGTGATAAGACAATACGCAGATTTAATTAAGAGAAATGTGGAAACGCTTCCCATTTCTTTCCCCTACCCTTGAGATTTGACTACCCAGACCTACTAAGAGCCCCGACCTACATAATAGGGCTCGACAGGTGCGCATACATGCCAGGAAACAGCTTCTGCATTAATACAATACAATGGTAATGCAATTGATAAGGGCATCTTGTCATGCCAAAAGACTCTATTCATAAATTACCTTAGAGGGAGAGGTTCATTCTATGTGATACATCCATCCCAATGCGATGTCATGTCTTCTATTCATTTCTCTTCTACGTGTTTGAATTAAATTAAATTTTACAATGATTTTCCGAGATGTGATAAATCTACTTTTATAGAAGTTGTTGAACTTGTGCAAGTCGTTTCTATAGTCATAATAAATACGTTAATGATAATCGTTGATTACCTTTGGTATCGACATAAATGAGAGTTTAAATTAATTACATTACAGCCAAACATTGATAAGAAAAGAAGTTGTCGGTTTGCATAAATTATCACTTGCTGTCTGAATATAACTCTATACGTCCGCCCACGTGCAATGGATCATATAAAGTGTGTGTTCCATCTATTATATATAGCACCTCGCATAACATTAAATTGTCATCCGATTTTAATCCGTACATGAGATTGATTACTGCCTTAGCTAAGTGCATCAAGTGTGAGCCAGTGTGCCAAGGTTAATATTGTTCTACTGTTTCATTTTTGTTATAAAGCAATTCGGAGAAATTCATTAATGCAATAATCTATTTTGGTACTTTTATAATCATTAAAAATAACCTATTAATAAGTGTTGACATTAAGAATGATGATTCAAAGGCATACAACACAATAAGATCAAACATCGCAAGATTTGAGAGAAATATGAATGAGAAATAGACATGTTTTGCGCACTTTATTATACTCCCAGCTACTCCCACTCAATGCGGATGTCAAAAAGATGGCTTGTATGGAAGAGAACCCGTTAACAAATATATTACTTGAATTAGAACTAAGACACGAAGAAGGATAATAGATTTGTTACTCGTACAGCTTGTATCGAATTGACGTCACGTGAATGCGATGCATATATCAGGTTAAATTATATCTATAAAAAAACACCTATAATTATAATGTGTGTTTTTCGCTGTATTTGATTAAAACAGAATGACATAAAACGTGTGTTTCCCGTGCATATATACGAGGTACAACGTGATGCAAGATTTTCCCCTTATTTAAATAAAAATAGATATCAATGCTATACTTGATGATACAAAAATATCTAGCTTATTTTGGGTATATTTGTCTCAACTTCAATATCCTTTTATTTTGGCTTGATATTTAAGAAATTAGGCTCCTTATTATGAGATTTTATTATTGTACGATATTTTACAGATAAATAGGTATGTGCATATGTTTTCAGGGGGCGGTGTTTTCGATAATATGTCCATAACAAAAACCTACATAATGGAAATACTCAAAATATAATATAAAAGTATAAGATAAACGTATATTCTGAGGCAATTCTACTGATTATTGAAGTATCCTCCTTACCGCATCTATAATATTATGTTTCCTACCTGCATTGTAGATTTTGTGTGTGGGCGGCGAGATGAGATTGAAGTTTATGTACTGTTTTTCGTCAAAAGCCTTAAGCTATAATATACAGTATATATTTAATTATTCATTGTTTGAACAAATCGAAGAAATTGGGTCCATATAGAAATAAACGGATTGACAACTTGATTTGCAGTTTTTATTTCATACTTGTGAGTGACCTGTGTTACAATGGCAAGTCGTTTGAAGATGAACAGGCTCTGTTTATTGTTACGAGCCGCAATGACTCAAGGCCAAAATCACCTTTTACTAAAATTCACACGAATGCACAACACTAATGCTCTGTTTGATTAAGTTAACAAAATCTAAGTCTTTAATTGAAAGTAAAATATGCTTGGTACATGACAACAAAATGCACATACAATATAATCAAATAGCCTATATTCACGCTTTTAACTAATTACTACTTAGCCGGAAATCTTCATCTTGGTGATCATAGAGTTTTATTGCAATGTTCTGGATGGCTGGTGTGTATCTCCTTATTCACTTGTCCTGTGAAAATCACTGTTCAGCGATGTCCACTGTACATTTGCATTTATAATCCTTTGCGTATAAAGTCCTCGCACAGAAATGGTGCTGCTTTCTCCAAACACGTATCTCCTTGCGCAATTATCCAAACACTTAACTCCTTGTGCAGATTTCCAAACACTTAACTCCTTGCACAGTTCTCCGAACACTTAACTCCTTGTGCAGTTCTCCAAACACTTAACTCCTTGCGCATATCTCCCAAAATGGTGTTTATTTCACCAATCACTCTCTTTCACCAGGAAAATGGTTTCTTTCTGCACTGCTCCACTTTATGGACAGATGTGTTGTTTTATAAATCAGACTCCAGCAAGTCTTTCATACACTCAAAATCTCCTTCGATGCTATATTGAAATAGCACATTATTGGCTGTGCAAAGTGGTTCAAATGTACCTCCTTTTGAAGCACAACCACCAACACACATATAGGCCTATAGAGAGTTTACAATTTCCCTTCATGTTCTGCAAAGAGCAAACTAAAACTGTCACCTTCTATATACACACAATCTATAGACCTTTTATCACATTCACTTCCTGGAGGATTCCCAAAATGATGTTATATTCACTTTACTTGGGGATTTCGCCAATTGTGCAACACAATGAACATTCTGAAATAGTGGGGTTTTCCAAGATTATTGATAACTCTGATTGAGTTTGTTTCCCTAAAACATGTCATAACACACAAACCAAACTCTTGGTTTTCCTCCTTTCTCTTATCTCTCATTAAATAATTTTAACTTGCAAACAAAGTTTAATTAAATTAAATTACTCAGGGCACATCACATTATGAGCAGAAATTTGAGTTTGCTCTTTGATTTTGCAATAATGGCCTATCATATAAATGGCATTGCAATAAGTGGTAAAAGTACATTAGATTTCGTGGTACAGGCCTATCGTAGAATTCCGTCTAGAAGCATATATGCCTCTAAACGAGGGTTTTTTTAACGAAAGATATGAAAGGCCAATACCCTTCTCAAAAACATTGCAATAGATTGGTCTTACAAATATACATGTTTGTACAGCCGCCTTTATCAGTAATATAGTTGTTCAAACTCCAAATAACGTTTTTGTTGAGAGTGTCTGCCTCTTGTCTCTTGTGTCAAAAAAACCTCGTTTAGAGGCATATATATATGCTTGTAGACGGAATTTTACGGTATATTCTGGTGTGACTGACACGCAAATGACACTGCCCATACAAAGATCTGTCCGTAAGTTCTACCACCCCCAGTCACCCCACCCCATTTGTTCTGTGGTATGGTAAATCGTACAACGAAAAAGACGTACGATTTGAAACAGAAAAGGGCTGGTAATATTGAATAATTGTATAGACAAAGTTGTAGTAGAAGTTTTCTATTCTACACAAATAGAAATGGTTGTGTAGTTTTACGATACATTCAGCCAAATGTGATGCACACGTAAAATAATCATATCTTGTGTGGGGAGTGGAATCCGTCGTAAGTCATGTTGGTGCAAAAAAGAAGGCATTTGATTTGAAATTAAGTATATCGTATACCGTAAACATAAGTTTACGAAATGAGTCTGTTGATTATTTCACGCATTTTTTTTAAATTTTTGGTCATTTCACAAGGTAAATTTCAAACAAGATGTGTCTTTTAAAACAACAACATCATTTGGCGCCTTTAAAGTTATGATACCGTATGTTATTGTAAGGCAATTCACGGAATGCAATCTCGATTATTTTTACTTTGTGACACTTGAAGTTATATGCAATAAACTTCGTTTAGGTTGAAGTAGCTGCTAATAAGTTTGTGAAAGTGTGTGTTTTTAATTGATACAAAATAAACTTGGTTCATACAGGCCGGGCATACATTAAACAGAACTTGTAATTATTGTAATTTTTGACGATAAACACCCCTTGGATAATACGGCGGTGTTTATTCCATTGACGTAGTTATTTTGTTCATGTCATATCTACTTTACGTCTTCATTATACATTGGCAGCATGAAATTCTTCGAAAACAGCAGAAATATGTTTATCCAGCAAAATAAAATTACAACATATTGAATGATTTTGACATATGGATTTCTAAAAGCAGAATAATAAATATAAAAAGCCCAGAGCGACGCTTATACATTTGAATATATCAGGACACAGTCTGTTGACGTCAGCTGTGTATGGAGAAATCTTGGATTTTTATATCCTCCATACTCCTTCAATTCCTTGCACCCAAGTAGAATCAATTAAACTGCAGTTGCAGTTTTGTCCTTATTTTGATAAGGGTGATTATTGGCATTAATTGTTTTGACAGATATGGGCGTCAATTTGAATAGCCTACTGTTGACACTATTTATTTTCTTTCTTTGTTCTTTTATCCCTTTATTATTCCCATATACGTCTTGAACGATTAAACAAATGTTTATAATAAACGTTTAAGTACTATCTAAAGTAGTTTACAATATAATAGTTTATAATAATTTATAGACTTTTTATTAACATCCCGTCAGCGATGAAACTGTTTTCCCAGAACATTAGCTTTTGTTCAATCAATAGTTGGTGTTATTGATCTACCAAAGATATAGCGTAATAAATTGGATCGATTACAGATTGTCCTATGAAATTAATTATTATGATGGTAGATTGCTTTTAATTTAACATAAGATGTCATTAATAATGACATCTGTTTCCTTTATTGTAGCTACAAATAACATGGGCTAATACGTGTAATTATATAATAATAATGGATTTCTAATTTAATTGTTCGTTGGAAATATATATCTTTTTGCGCAAATTTGGTGCAGTCGGTTAATGACATTATATAGCCACATTTTTAATTGCAATTTAATAATGTTCACGAGCATGATTGGCATTAACATGAATTAAACAAAATAGACAAAATTAAGAGAACGAACATGCCTGGTATTGGTTCAATGCTTAGATAAACCAGTGCATGTTATAGGAAGACGTTAGTACATACAGGTTACATAGCACGTACATTGAATATAAATTATACATGCATGCAACATATTTTCTGAAGCATTTTACGCGCAAGATCGACTAAGTAAATCAATAATAACTATAGCATTACAATCTCATTTTCACTTTACTTGCATTAATATCATATATTATGAGGTTGACATATCTGCCAAGTTGAAACTGGCCGGAAGTCAAATGATAAGTATGTTGACGATTAAGAAATGGTCTTTATTATTCATACTTGGCTTTATTATTTGGTTTGTATTATACTGTTTTAGCTTAAGGGCCAAGTCTATATATTTTCTGGTAATAAAACATCTGGGTAAACGACAGGTATATCTGTCTATTTCTTTACTAATGAAGTATTGTACACGTGTATTTCTGAGACGATTATTTTTGGTCTGAGCCTATATAATACACCTTTAATCAAACATGTTGGCTGAATTTAAAAATGATATAAATCCATGCACGGAAGGGGTGTCCCGCGAACGTTTCTGAATACTTGGCATTATGAAAAAAGGAATAGTTAACTATAAACCAAACATGTTACAATAATAGACAAATATATAAACGAATTCCCACCGGCGCATGAACAACCCAACAAGCTCCAACTGCATTAAAAACGAGGGAAGTTATTGTGCCGGTACGGGACACGAACCCACAATCTTCTGTTTGGCATTATTGTTAATTTTGAATTGCTTTCCAATAAAATCTCAAATCAATCCAACTATTGAAACAGCATTTTGCAATGCTATATTCGATAAAGGTATATTAAGAAAAAAACTAGTAAAAAAGATATTGCGCGTTTAATCTCGTATACAGTTGCTTGTCAGCGGTATGTAATCTGAGATGGGGTTATATTTGTTTGCATATTGTTTATTCCTTCTTCACGAAGCTTGAGGGAGCTCTGGCAGACTACTAGATTATATAACAATCATAATAACACGCTATCTTTGTGCAGTGCCATTGTGATACAGAGCTCGAAACCTATATTTTTACTTTTTATGACAAAGAATTAGAATAAGATGAAATACGAAACGGAAACTAGATAAAATATGAATAAAGTAATTGAAGTTGTGTTGGCTACAGCTCCCTCATACAAACACCAAGAGTGATATGTTGGTTCGATCGGCTGAATTATTTAACCAAGGGCCATTCAGGGCGCACACTGCTAAAGTCGAAATATAATCAAAACTCGATCGGTCCAATCTTGCAGTCACATCACATTAACTTTATTTTATGATTAGACTGGCCCAACTTAACTTCAATATTTGATTTTATAATATATCAAGGTTATGACAATATGTGTATCGCAACTTGATTTCATATATACCAAGGGTCATGTAAGTAATTCAATAAGTATATGAGGTATGTGTTTCAATGTTAGAAATCAGTCTACATCCCTCCTGGTTTAATAGGGATCATTGTATGACATAAATTATATCGTCAGTTGAGACTCAGTTGCATGAAATCACAACCCAAACTTCAGCAGTGGTGAAGTAACACCTGATTTCATCAGTGTCACAGCTAATTAACAATTATTAAGAACAATAGCAACAACTTCATGGTGAAGTGCGTTATAGATATGTAATTAAACTAATCTTCAGAAGATCTGCACTATAATATATACAATCATCATCATTGCAACACCCGCATTCACCACAACTACCCTGATGACGATGACGACAATTTCCCCCTATCATCATGAGTAGTAAAGACGTCCGTCTAAACAACATTCGCCCTGGCCTTGCAATAACTCTTGAGGCAAGCTTAATAATCAACGGTACCAGCTTTTAAAGCAAACGAAACAACAGTTACATTGTCAATAGCACTATGATCTTATACAAATACAATGTAAGCAACATCATTCTTTAACAATGCGCGTGTTGTGCACGGAAATCCGTGATACGGAAAGATAACATTAGTGTCAAAGTTGTGTTAGCTCCCACACACATAAGCCACAGAGAGTATATTGAGTAATTGGTTCGGTAAATCATGCAAGGGAACTGCACTCGCACTGCTAAGTCGAAATATAATAAAAACGTAATCAGTAGAATCTTGCAGGCACACATAATTTTATTTGTGATCAGACTGTTCCAAGCTTAACTCAAGTTCAATATTGTAGCAAGATTATCGGTTCTGGCAATGGTATGTATCAAAATTATACCAAGGGTCATGTAATTCAATAAGTATAGTATGTTTCAATGGTAGGGTTAGAAATCAGTGTAAATCCCTCCGAGTTATAATATTGAGTCGTCAAATGAGATTCAGGTACACGAAATCACTAATAACAGTGGTGAAGTATAACTGATTTCATCGGTGTCATGCACCATTATTGAATTGATTAAGAACAAAAGCAACAACAGCAATGTACAGTGCGTTAGGCCCAATAGATAGATATTTAATTAAACTAATGTTCTATCAAATAAAGTACAGAAGGTGGGAAATTAAGCTAGATCTAGTTTTTATGTTTCAGATGAAGTGAACTTGAAAGGTGCGATGTTATTATATTGTCATCAATCGGATAGCATTTTGATGGCTGTAGAAACGTCATTTGAAAACCGCCGATTTCCTAGTAGATCAACTACTTACACGAGCTGTGATTATGATCACGATTAAGCCGAGTGACGACCTTGTACTAATATACATGTTTATTAGTGTTTTACACGCGAGGCAATTTCAATATTGCTATTTTCCCTTTTCCTGTGGACAATCTTGCTATTGCATAATTTATTTGTGACCTGTATATAGCGCTAATATACGCTTACAGTGTGAGCTACTTTATTAAATAAACTGACACACTATATTTGATAGCATTCGGCCATTTTGCACTGCATGTGCATGAGTAGCATTTGGCTTTAATAAATCATAAAGCTCTATAACAATCCATAGGATTGCTTCTTCTTAACATGCTCAAGGAAATAAAACCCGGACTCCATGACCTTATGACATTTACAAAAGCCGAAACCTAGAAAGCGTACGGTATGTCTTGCTTAGAGAATGGCAATCAATTACTCATGTCTGCTGAGCATTATTTGCACTATTCAGCTGATTTCAAGATATTTACAAATGTCAGTATCTTCTTCGAAAATCCACTCTCAGAAATACCACGCTTCGTATTGATATGAACGTATTCTACTTTTCAAGAATATTTTACTTGCATCGGTAATAGGTACCGGTATATGGTGTTGAAAATAAAAAATGAACTGTCGTCTTATTTGAACAACCGCCGTAGTAGACAGATTGATCAGGCGGGAAATATGTGCCAGGAGGTGTAAGTTGCTTTCATAAATCTATACTTGGTATAAAGTATTTTTCTGCCTAATGTGGTTTCTGTCTAGCGAACAGAACCTGAGATATGATAACAACAGAATATTCAAGTATTAAATCACTATAAGCACGATTTACATTCACCAACTATTTTCAGATTATTTGTAGGAATATTGTCGTGTCTTGGTTGACGTGTAAAATTGGGTAAAACTTGACACCATGTACGCATGAAGTGTAAATGTGATGGCTTATTGTTTGGTAGTTGAAACAGGTGAAATTGATGTTGTTCTCGCACCGGTCGAAATTTGTGACAAAGTGGCCGAATGCTGACGTCAGTATAGTGGTTGGCTAGCCACAGAGGATCAATGCCCGCGGGATCAATGGTTTATTAGTATTAAACAGAAAATTAAAAGAATTAAAAAGCGATAATTTGTACGGGGCAACGAGGGAATGAAAAACAATGAAGAATTCAGTTATTGTGACTATAGCTATGGGGTCCAGCCCTTGATCTTTAGAAGATCTTCACCCTATAAACTCATCATCATTGCAACACCCGCATTCACCCTGATGACGATGACGTCAACATCCCGTCTATATATAACCAGCAGACGAATTCGTCCTTGCAATAACAACTCTTAGGAAAGCTTTAATTGATGTCATTATTGTCATTATTTGATTATCATCATCTAAAACATAAGTATCAATAGCTTGTATGCATGTACCCACTTTTATAGTAGTAGAAACAACAGTACACTGCAAAACGCGTGTTTAGGAATTAAACACTTTTCTTGCACCACATTTCTAAACATGCTTGATTCCTAAACCCTATAGTGGCAGCCAGCCCTGATATATAGCTACTAACCGCTCCATCTCGGGGGCACTTGACTTGATGGGGGTGTGCAGATAGCGCACTGCAAAAAGTGTGTTTAGGAATTAAACACTTTTCTAAACACTATCTTGCACCATGTTTTTAAACATGTTTAAATGCTACACATGTTTAGGAATTTGATGGGTATGTGTTTAGGAATTTAACACATGATGTTTTGGAATTTGACATTGGTTTTTAGGAATTAAACACTTTTCTTGCACCACGTTTCTAAACATGTTTGATTCCTAAACACCAATGTCAAATTTCCTAAACACAGCCCATCAAATTCCTAAACATGTGTAGCATTTAAACATGTTTAAAAATGTGGTGCAAGATAGTGTTTAGAAAAGTGTTTAATTCCTAAACACACTTTTTGCAGTGTAACATTATCAATAGCACGATGATCTTACAAGTACAATGTAAGCAACATCATTCTTTAACAATGCGCGTGTTGTGCACGGAAATCCGTGATACGGAAAGATAACATTAGTGTCAAAGTTGTGGCTCTCAAACCGTCTGTTCCATAGTATGCTTATAATGAAGTATTGTCATATAAAGAACAAAATTACGACCTCAAATACAAAAAGCAAACAAAAACCTTAGCATGTTAATCATTTAATATAAAAATCGCACCGGCCATACGGCCGTGTATATGCAGCTTTGCCGCACATACTTTAAACGAAAAGTGCATACAAATTGAGTAGGATAGACTTCCCTGGATATATAATAAAAAGCAACCTCCATCTCCACTAACATCCATGCATTTATGCGTTAGGGAAATTAACGATTTAATGAAGGTTTTATTATCTTTCATATTGTCTGCCATTTAAACACGATGACCTTTTCAGAACGGAAACTGGTATACATCAAGGCTGGTTAATTATGCACACAGGCCTACCTACAAAACAATATAAAATGGTATATGTACATGATCATGATGTAGATGCATGTTGTTGTTTTTATGTTAAACAGGCATACATGTACACAATTACAACTTTTTGGTCAACATTATGAGTTGCTGGGGCTCATATAGCTGATCGATCCGCCACCATTTCAACTTGTCCAGAAATCAGAATAAATCAAGAAAAACTTTGTTATGTAATGACAGGCAACTTACCAATAATTGATCCAGTATAAGTATTGGTTATGCATATATAGTATAAACTTAACTGTGCATTATATTTTTTTTTAAATAATAAGGTGTTTTTAATCTGCAAGACACGTAAAGCAAACATCATCAATGTAAATTGTATAAACACGATTTACATACACGCGTACATTTGACCCAGTTTTTCCATTTTCTCAGATTGAAGCTTTCGGTTGCTTTCAATAACGTCATTCAGTTGTATCACTTTGTGACCCGGCCATTTTTACTTTCCATAACCTACATGGAGCTAACAATTCCCCTTTCATATAATCCTAACATAATAGTGTCCTTTTTAAATGTCAATCTTAGTAAGATTCGTCTTAATTTTGAACGTTGGTGATCTCTTCTTGTCAGAACACGCTGTAAAACACAAACCTTAGCCCTAGTGACGTAGTGCTTACGTAAATGGTGCATACTCCCAGGAAAATGAAAACGGGGCATGCTATATATATGTGGGTATCAATAATAAATATTTACATGTTAAGCTTCTTATAATACTAATAACGGCAGAGCGATTTGAGTTTGAATTGTTGATAATAACAAATAAGAAAGGATAGGAAAATACTTTTATGACAAGTTTATATTTAAAAGTATACAATTAATTCCGATCCGTTATGTCCATACGTATATACTCTATATTTCTCGTGTTTTTCTATTTTTCTCAATCTTTTGGGCAGTGTGGATGATTATCGCCATTTTGTAAAGTGTTATGGTTAATTCACTGAATTCACTTCAATTTGTAAACAAAAATCTGTGGGTTAATTAAAGTAATTACGGGATGTTTGGGTTAACTATAGGGACATGGTATTATCTCTTGGGGTCATCGCACAATTTTCTGCGCGGGTCACATAATAAAAATGTGCTTTTTCCAATACCGGGATCGTCAACTTGCTGAATTCGGTACGTCCTTATATTTACATCATGTACGTGTTACTGTATGGGTGGGTGTCCATGGTGTTTGTAATGAAATATGTATGGGTACAGGGGTGGGTGTAGGCCTATGTAATTAATGTATAATGATGGTGGGGTATGGGTGTAACCCGGATGTTTTGCCTTTTAAATTTACGCAATGATAGCACAAGTAATACCAACCACACGCTGCAGTGTAAGTCCATGAACTCGGATGCTTAAAGTTCACGATGAAGTCGAAAATAGTATCATTTTGCACAAAACAAGTCGTCAATTACAAACTAGAGATGAGAAAACCACACGTGCGCGAATAAAACTTAAATAGAGCCCAACGCCTCTCAGTTGAACTTGCCCCTACAATTTATAATACACTATGCTAAAAATAAACCTGTTTACTACAACAGGTGATGTGCGGGATGATCTGCCGTAAATGACCTATGTGATGAAAGCATCAGCATTTTATAGCAGACAATTTCTAGTAACATATCCGAGAGTAGGCTGCTATTGTTTCTCTAATACAAGATTACAACAAACGCAATAATACAACGCTATAGGCAATTCCATCAATTTTCCAAGAAATCATCTATTTATATGTCGAGTGATTTTCGGCAAACATGGCAAATGAGTTGAGAGAAAGGGCATAAAGAACTCTGCTTAATATCAAATGGCATATGACGTCAGAGGTTAATTTTATATATTGAAAGTCAAAGGAAAATTGTATTGTTGTTATGTGTGGGTAAAGCGTATTTGGCGTAGTAATTTCGGGAGTAATTTGCCGCTTTCTGCGTCTGATTTTGTGGTATACATTTCAAGTGGAATTGGATGCAGGATCTTTGATGCATGCATCCGTGGGCACAAGATACTAATGGGGTTGTTTCCGATTCAGTCAGTTGATACAATGATTCAAAACATGATCCCAATTTTACGGGTTCGTCGGGGGAGACAGTTTGACATTTAACATGTCGGGTTTGTGGCTTGAAATTTCATAATCACACTGCTACTACCTTCATGATCACACCACGTAAGCCGTATTTCCATCCAGAGGGACTGATATTATTAAAGTACATAGAAACCACGTTATGTAAGCAATAATCAAGTGTCAACATTTATCATGTCAGTCCAATTTTGATATCTTCACCACCATCAATACACCAAGACCTGCTTAATCACCCAAGAATTTAACGAGAAGCTATCTACTGTAGATAGCAATAGATTTGAATCAAAGTAATGCCGTATCAGAGAACAGAGAATAAACACCAAATTGTTGCTTTGGGCGATGTCTTAGTCATTTAGGACTCTTTAATACAGGTATAGTTGTCAGTTTAATCACATTGTGGTTTTATATTATTCTCCGCTATCATTGCCTCAATATAAAGGTCTCATTTGTACAGTCTACTTCAAGTTGAAACAATGCCATGGGTGAGTCAGTCCTATGAGGGTATCCCCAATACTTGTGTCAGTAAGCATGGTAAGGGAGGATCATTTATATGTCTACCTAGCTCGGGGATAATCTTTTCATCATGTCCGATTTTGAAATCGAATCCTAGTCTTTATTGCAAGTACTCGTTCATGCTTCTGGTAAAGTAGTTTTGTGGTTTTATTTCAAAATCTTGCCTGTATAAAGTACCTTGCTCCAGATTTAAGTGGTGTCATGTAGAGATTCTGTCATGTTTTGTACTATAGGGCATTCTTCAATTTCTTTTATGTCGTCATTTTTAGTTTTCGAAACCAAACAGAAGCACCACATCTGTTATATCCAATCATTCTACATGTATATGGGCTAAATGTGCCTTGAGTATATTAGATTCAGATCAAAAATGTTCCTTCCTCCTGATTCAGTTGCTTGGTTGGCTGTAATTGGTTGTACTTTAATTGGCAATGTTTTCTAGCGGCGTCAATTTAACTTGACATTACATTACATAACCATTAGGGGCATACATTACTTTTACATTACAATCCCGGGATTACAATGTATTGGGCCTACATCAACATACTACAATATACACGCACATAACAATATACATAAATTACATTACATATCATTACATTACATTACATTGCACTACATTACACCATATTACGTTATACACACATAACACATACATCACCAATTCACCACAATCACGAAGACCCAGCCCCATTTAAGGACCTTTAAAACAAGAACATATTTTGCAAATCACTGAAGCTGGCGACATGGGAGGGTATCCAAGATAATTAATTCCAAGTTGATAAGAAAATTCTAGGCTTTGTCTTCAGCAATTTAGTGCATCATCCTAAAAGAAATATCTCGAGGGAAATCTCGTCATCATCATAGATCCATTTTGTGGTCTACTTATCATAACAGTTGTAGTCATCGTTGCCATATCTTATCCGGCTACAGTTGTAACAATAATCATGATGTATGTAATAATAATAAACTTGTTTACTTGGTCGTATAGGCCTACATACGCTACCAGCATTTACTGTTATCTTCCACTGGTGCATTTCATAGGGAAATGTATAGTCTGCTCTCTTGGGCTTTATCGGGCAGATTGGCTCATGTTGATGTCTTGCCGAGAGATTACTTTCACCCCGGCTTTTAATAGTCGTCTGTCCACCTCGTCCTATGTCTGCATCTTCTTGTTGCATGTAAACTAGGGTCCATTCTCATCTGGCATGCCAGATAGCCAAACCAAACCATGTCACTTGAAGCTGTGGTGCAATACCAACTTCCTAACAATCCTAATTCCAGATCTTGTTCCTCTTCCACCGATTTCAAGATTTCATCTGTGTATATAGGCTGTATACTGTATAGTGTTGCATGTTTTGTGTATTTGTGGGTATGTTCGTTTGACATGTTCATTTTTTGTACCAGTTTGATCTACTGTGATGCACACACAATGCATTAATATCAGATTTGATTTTGCTTCAAATTAGTTATCTGCATACAATACTGTATGTACAGTATATAATACAATAATATAAAATAAGCATTTGTAATGGTTCTGCAATCTGCATGGAAACATATTCAAGACCTGAGAAGACCATATTCATGCAATGTTGAGACAGTGTCAGTGATCATCTTCAAACTGTTTGTTTGTTGACACTCACTTCCATGTTGGAGTTTCAGGGATAAAAGAGCAACAGAATAGCAATTCCAATAACTCTTTCTTCTTTTTTCATATTTTGTTTCACCAGGTGTGTGCGCATCACTGACACTGGCATTGGATTCCTGTCTACGATGAACTGCATGAGGGCACTTTACCTTCGATGGTGTTGTCAAGTACAGGACTTTGGACTGCAGCATCTGTACAACATGAAGAGCCTTGCTATCTTGTCTGTAGCAGGTGAGTTGAAACAAACACGTGACAAGCTCAGTGATATGCTATCTTCAAACCAAGATACATTATGATGGCACAAATGAAATGGTGCTGGCTCGAAGGTTGTTTAAATATCAGGGGCTAGGGTGCAGGGATAATGATGGCACAAATGAAATGGTGCTGGCTCGAAGGTTGTTTAAATATCAAGGGCTAGGGTGCAGGGATAATGATGGCACAAATGAAATCGTGCTGGCTCGAAGGTTGTTTAAATATCAGGGGCTAGGGTGCAGGGATAATGATGGCACAAATGAAATGGTGCTGGCTCGAAGGTTGTTTAAATATCAGGGGCTAGGGTGCAGGGATAATGATGGCACAAATGTAATGGTGCTGGCTCGAAGGTTGTTTAAATATCAGGGGCTAGGGTGCAGGGATAATGATGGCACAAATGAAATGGTGCTGGCTCGAAGGTTGTTTAAATATCAGGGGCTAGGGTGCAGGGATAATGATGGCACAAATGAAATGGTGCTGGCTCGAAGGTTGTTTAAATATCAGGGGCTAGGGTGCAGGGATAATGATGGCACAAATGAAATGGTGCTGGCTCGAAGGTTGTTTAAATATCAGGGGCTAGGGTGCAGGGATAATAATTTCTTAAATTAAAGCAATTCTGAAAAACAACATCTCAAATTTGAGTCTTGAAACAAAATTGCTCAAAATGTGCACCTTTCAGGAAAGAATTGTTTTATTTGAGTCTGGTCATTATTTTACAGTAAAAGTACAACATTTCTTACACATTTGGTCTACAGCTGACAATTTGTTACAAATGGCTAAAGCGAATTTAGGACTAGAAAAACAGTGGTAGTAGTGCATGGTTAATGCACTTTTGGTTCATCACAGTGCCCCTGGGCCTGTTCCTTAGCACCATAATTAAGTTTGTTTGCCAATCATTATCTCTACTAGCAAACTGACCTGTAGGGATGAGTTCTTGCATTTTGATTGTATGCCCAGGCTTCTTAACAAAATATATGAGGGAATTGCACAGTAAACAATCTGCCAAGTAGACTGTCAGATTTGTAACTGCTATATAGCATCTTTTGCAAAAACCGTTTTTTATCAGGCCACTGGCCTATTACATGTATACAGCAAGTGATTCCTTGGTAAAGAACTCATGTCCCATGTGAATGGTGTGCAAAAGTATCATTCACTAGGGTCCACAACATGCTCACCTATCAGGGGCACAGTTCTTTAAATGACCTTTGAAAATTTGGGTACAAAAACTCATACTCATACTCTTATACCATTTGGTTGAGGCCATTGTGGTCCATAGTGATTATCACAAAATGATATCACCACGGCAACTAATGCACAATGTGTTTTCTCTTATTTCTACTCATTCCAGGCTGCCCTCTGCTGACAGGAGCTGGCCTCTCTGGCTTGGCTCAGCTGAAATCCCTGGAGGAATTGGAGCTGACCAACTGCCCTGGATCATCTCCTGAACTGCTCCAGTACTTTGTGCTCAACTTGCCTAAGTGCATCATTGTCCACTAAGCAGTTGACTCAGATGACACAACTGCAATGGAGCAGAGCAACAAGCAGACAGCATCCATCGCTACTATGGTTACCAAAACTACGGTGGATAGGTGTATCAGAGAAGATGTATTTTCTAGGTTATTTAGTCACAGATGTATAGAGGAGATTCGCATTACTCCCTTTTCTTGGTGCATCATAGAGATGGATTGGAGGTATTTCCCTAGATTTGAGGAGCCATCTGTCAAAATACTTCACCATATGTTGCATGCTGAATGCAAGATACAGATTGATACACAAGCAAGTACAAGTGAATTACAATCCCCAACATCTGGAACTACTCCAATTGTCCTCTATGAGTGAAACAAGATGGTGGGGAGGATGAGAATCTCCTTTAATATAAATATCTGTGTAGTCTATTACGGAGGTGGAGTTGTGTGTGAAATAGAAAGAAACTTACTGGAGTAATGTGACTCCTCTTTAGAACATCCACCCTTCTTGGTTTTTGTTTTGAACATTACCCAGAAAATAACCCAACTACTTTGTATTTCACACATTGGGATTTGTGCAATATTAAATCTTTAAGTATAAGTTTAAGGGTCAATATGTAGATACTGAAAATAAAAGGTTTCATCTGTCTTGGGTAGTTTTGCTGATGAATTTTGCTCCTTGTCTTTCTAATCTTTCACATTATTCAAATAAATAAAAACCCATTGATTGATGATACCAATATACATAGACTTGGAATGATCTATCTGATCAGAGGAAATAACACAAAATGTCTTTGTGAACATGGCAACAGGAAATAGTACATTGGTACAGCATGTCACAGACAGTGTACACACCACATGTACACATTGGTATTACATTGCCAAGTCAGATGAAATCAAAATAGTGTAGACATTAATAATTTAAAAGTATGTAACATACATGCATACAAATACTAGTAGGATGTATCAACAGAAACAATATTCATATGCCATCAGGTTTATAGTGTTATTACTCATCGTAGTAAATGATGTCAGACTGTGCAGCTGTTAACTACACTTGATCACTTTTGTATGCATATGAATGTATTAATAAATTAATGTAATAACAAATGCATGTAGCATGCGTTTCACCACTTGTGACACTACAACATCTGATGAGATGCAACCATACATTTGAATATTGCCTTAATTTAGGAATGCTACTCTGACATAAATGCCTTTTAAATTAAGTATGTACTTTACAAACCACAACATTAACAATGTTATTAACATCATGCAGTGATTGATCATGTCTATTTCTGTGGAGTGTTATGAAGAACTCCAGAGCCAATCTGTACATCTTAGATGTGTAAAATACAGAAAATGTGGTCAAAAGTGCTTCAAGGCAGCTGTTGACTTGGGAAAATGTGGGCCTCAAAATTGTAGGAGTTTGTTAACTGTAATCTTGAGCTGCCCTGTAATGAGCAATTCATACTGAGAGGATGACAATGATGTGAATCCATGAAAGTTGTACATCAATTAACACTTGTGTATTCAACATCAGCAAGGCTGAAATAAAATGAGGATATTAGGAAGCGCATTCTATTCTAAGAAAACAAATTAATAAATGCTGTTTTTCATGGAAAATCCATCTTATTTCTAAGAAAATATGCAGTATTAGAAGCCTGTAGTCAGGGACATATGAAATATTCTGTATCTCAACTTGCTCCATGTTTACAAGCTACAACACAAGGTATCATATAACCGCCATGGATCACATGCTGAAGTACATCCTCCCCTAGTAACCTTATGCTTGTATATTTAGCTTATTAACTATCAGCACATTGCTGTATAAAGAAATTCACAAGTTTTGATAATGGTTATCAAATTTGTTTGACACAAAAGATACTTGTAGTTCCTAATTACTCTTTCTTACAATTAATATAATAAGTTCAATGTCATGATATCAAAACAGCTATTAATCAGTCGTTTTTGCCTGTCAAATATTTCTCTTGTCTTTTCTTGAGGCAAGTGTGGCAGGGGTGAATTGATGCAGACATGTGTGCATATGCGCGAAGTAACAAGTTAATAAACACATCAGTTTCTGAGGTGGATGTGGATGCTCTGTGTGGAGGACATCACTATATCATCACACTGCAAAGTATCAAATGAGTGCATACTCCCACATGTTGGATAAAACAGCCATGCTCAGCACATGACATCCACATTCATTCATTAAAGGTCTTAATTGATGTTACAGGTGTTTCACTGAATCCTATCAATTACAAAGAATTACTCTGCAATTGATAGGATTCAATTTCACATTGTCATAGTTGTTTTTGATTTTATTGACAAAGAAGTATCCTTTTGTAATATTATACAGTGCATTCACAAACTTGTATGTTGTGTTGCAGGTCAACAAAAATAAGAATTGACTCCTCAAAATATACATAAGGTTCTGCATGAGTACTTACTAGCAGGGTTCGATTTAACTTGTGTCGTGGAGCAAAATGCTCCCCATTTTGGAGAACCTGCTACACAAATATCAGCTTGTATAGCAATATTTTACAATGTAAACATATGCTAATATTATAAGAACATCACCTAAATAATATTAATAAAGTTTTTCGAAGTAAATCGAACCCTGCTTACTAGTCTGTAATGATCAACATGGGGGTTATTTTGGCTGTGCTAATTGATCAATTTCACGCCAAGACAAATATGTTTTGTCTCAAGTTGAGAGTACCGTCAGTGCATTTACGTGGTATGGACAAACCGTATGTGTGTACACACCCTGCAGGATTAGGTTAGCGCATGTGATTCGAAACTGTCACTGCGCCTTCAAGGATGGCGTTACTCTCAACTTGAGACAAGAAATACTAGAGCCATTCACTTACTTCCATGCACTAGCAAAATAACGATGGCGATGTGTGCATGGTAAGGCTTAAAAGACCAGTGCTCATGTACAACTTCATGATTATGCATTTATGTAGCCTAATAATTAGTCAATTGTTGATGACTTTATGGTGAAAAGTAAAGTATACTTTTGGATCTAAACCCATTATTCTCATATTGAGCCCTACCTCATGCAGCCTTAAACCTGTGATACTGTGAGAGAGTCTAACTCAAAGCTCCCAAAGTATACTTTGTATCTCAAGTATTGTTTAAATCATTTCTGTGCTATCAAAGTATTTTAATATATGAAAGTTATCCATACAGTTTCTTCACATTCTGTGTCATGTTTGTGTTACTAGATATGTTAGTTATACCAACTTACAACTGTTAATTCCTATATAGATATTGTAGTTGTACTTTTTCAAACTTGACTGATATATTTCAAAGGATATTATGGTTAATACAGTATTGCACAGGATTATAAATATATTTTGCAAAATGTCAGTTTTCCTTCTTTACAAATATTCAATGCCTTCAATATTTGCATCTATTTTGGTGTATCTTTCCTGTAAAATCCTACGTAGTGGATGGAATACAACCTGAAATTAACCAGGTATATAAATGATAAGATTTCAGGTCCAGTTTTTACAGGAAAGATATACCATTATTGGTTTGATCTAAAAATGTTGGATCTGTATTTATGTACATGTGTGTGTTTTGAAAAATTGCTGTAAAATACAATGCTTTGATTCACATATCTACACTATTTGATGCTACCGCTATTAGAATTTTGTACCATTATGATTAGTAAATACTGCATCAAAGGCATAAATTGGTGAAAAATAAATAACAACAAATTTCAAGTAACAAAAACAAAAAAGCAAACCCGTTTTAAATACCTATCTTTAAATTTGAAAGCCTCAGTCTGTGCTAAGATTGTATTCTTTAAATCGTTTCAGGAACTTGGGACAAACATACTGAAGGGATTGGAAACTCATCCTGTGCATGTATCAACTCCTGAATTACCTAGAATGCATCGGACATACAGTTAAAAATCATTCCCTTTTGGTAAAATATTAATCTATATGGTCAATTCCAGCCAAAGCGGGCCAAAATTCTCTCTGGGGGCCATTTTGAAAATGTTTTCCTTTTCAATTCTAGACTTATCAAATGAGACGATCATGTCTAGTGAATCATCAGGTGGAAGTGCCATCGGATTGAAAAATAACTTTTCTTGCTAGACCAAATAAAGTGTTAAATGCGCATATGCATGTTACCCACAATTCAAGCATTTTTCACCTGTTGTACGTCATAAAATTTCACTTTCTTTAATATCTTTCAATATTTTATGTGTGACTCATATACACTAGAAATCGGTGAAGACTTTGAACGTAAAATAGAATTTTATTACATATATCTACAAAGAAATATTTTGGTTATTACAAATTTTAAGAAAGAACCAGGTGTACAGTTAAGATTGTGTCAATTCTTGAACTCTTTCCAAAGTGGCTGTCATTTAACATTACTGTATTATTTCGAAAGATTAGAATAAATGCTTCATATAAATATAAAGTTAGATTTTGTATCTCGTCGCAGGATGAGGATCTCGGATGGATTCGTGGGTAACATCGTCTGGAAAATAGCAATTCCTATTAATTTTTTTTAATAAAAATAAAAAATACTTTTCCCTATGTCAATAATTCAGGCTGCAATGGCACTCAAATGAATTTTAATCAAAATACAGACTACATGGAATATTTAGAATGGATCATTATGGCATTTTGGGTATAAAAATTTTGAGAATAATGAAGTTGCCAAATTCAAATAGACAGAGCAAACAGTTTTATATTATTATTTTAGTAAAATCATTCCATATTTTCATGCAGCAATATTCTATTAACTCGTGTTTGACAGTTCCTATGAACTAAAACACTATCAATACGTTGTTAACTATAATTTAAGTAGGGATTCGTGGGTAACCAAAATGTTCGTGGGTAACACATATTTGAAGGTATGTATTGGTAAGCGGCAAAATAGAAAATATTACAGAAGGTTGGAATCCACCATGCGGTTATTCCTCCATTGTGTTTCAATGATTCTCGTTTCTCTAACCAATTGCATTTACCCAAAAAATGGTCATTTAGGATAATCAATCAAAACTTCATGATGCAGCTTCAGTATACCTTCAAGAGGACGCTATTAAACAGGACTGTTTTGGAACCTATTTCGCATGTTTTCAAAATGTTAAGATGCATAAGAAACATATAATTTACGAGTAAATCCTTGGATTCGTGGGTAACGCCTCGAATTGTGGGTAAAGCTATAAGTACTATAGTACCGTTTGGGGTTGCGTTTCTTAGGTGTATAAACTGTAAGTACTGTCAAAATTATAGCATACCCATGGCTTGAATATGTGCTGATTTAAACTTAAAATAAACAATCTCCTTATTTTTCAAGGTTAGCATCTATTCGGGATTCGTGGGTAACAAAAGTTTAAACCGTCAGAGATTCTTTTTTAAAGCGGTGAACGTATTTTTACGATTTACAATTTTAAGCGCTTGTCAAACTAAATTCAGTGTCCAAAGTCATTAAATGTTAATTTAAGTTATGGCAATTATATTTGCTGGACTCGTGGGTAACAGTTGATACGTGGGTAACGTCAAATTTGATTTTATGGAATTTTATGGGTAAAACGTATTTGCATAAAATAATCACTTGGACCTCAGAATTGTAGAACGAAACTTCGTTTCATGATATAGTCATTTATGGCATATTCACTTAACATTTTTCAGAACGATCATTTTATTTTTGATACGCGGGTAACAAAATTATTAGCCAAATTGACTTAATGGCCTCTAGAGTCCACAAACTTTGGTGGAATTCAATCGTTTTACATATGATGAGAGATCATGCAAACGTCTTTCTAACGGTAATAATTTCATTTTGATTGAAGGACATTCAATGACATATATGGTGCTTTATCTTTGAATTCGTGGTAACGCCAATTCATTTAAGCTATCATAACTTGTCCCCTGGTATGACTTGCTAGTAAAGGCCTATATGCACAAAGAGAGCACATTGGACGTGACATGATATGCTCCATCAATAACGTGATTTCCTTTATTAATGACATTTTAAAGTGGAAAGTTAACATAGAGAGAATTTTGTCCGTCAGCTGGAATTGACCATATACATTGTACTATCTTATGCCATCATACAGTTTGGCACATAATATTATTTGCCAAATATTATTATAATATACCCAAAAACATTACCTTTAATAACATGCCTGTTCATCTGATGTTTGGTAGTGACCTAGTTTCAAATTTTACTAACTGCGCTAAACCTAATTATGCAGAGGATATACGTACAGGGCAGTTTATCTACGCACTTGCAATGCAACCACATAAAAATACTAATGTAACTACCAAACCTGAGGTCAAACAAAGGAGTTTCCATTCCTTTATATATATTGGACTTAGCAGGAACCTAGCTGCATTAAGACTCAGACCAGCATGAAGCTACATGTAGTGATATCTGAACATATGATATAAACTGGTCCATAAAATGCTATGTAGCCTACACAATGTTCTACAAATCAAAAACAAAATCAATTTATACAAAATCATTAAATGCATAAATAGTGTGTGTTCAAATGATTGCAACCCGGTTAAGAAATGGTACAGGGATCTAACAGCATAGTCTCTACTAGAAATTAAATGGACAATTGTTTTGATGAGCAAGAACAAGAAGTGTGTGAAGTACTGGTTTTCACAATAGCACTAAGCTGTTTTGTCCATCAAATCTTTGAAATCAGAGTAATCTTATTATGGTAATGTATTGTAAAAAGGTGATTCTTGGTTTGATTCCCAATCAAGATATTATACAATATCATGTGACCCATCATGGCAGAACTTGACAATTTTTCTAAAAAATTAAAACAAAGAATTTGATGTGGGCTGAATTTCCAGCACTCTATCAAATCTATTTTGGCCATACTTGAAAAATGGACATTGAAACTTTTGTCAGGTTTAGTCCTAATGTGTCACTTATACACTCAAACAATACTTTGCCATTTAAAGTGCACCTGCACATGGGATAATTATAACATGTAAATGGGATGATATTACATTAAGTTATCCTTTACAACACATGTAAATATGCCTTGAAAATACTGCACAGTGAAGTTTATTGAAAAAGCTTATCAATCTGCTGTTAATAATAGAGAAACAAATATTAACAATTATTGATCTCAAAAGCTGAGTAGTGACATATTTCAAGCATGTAATTTTAGCTCAGAGATAGCTTAAATATAAATATATAGAACACTAAGCGTCGGTGTTGTAGAAAATAGTACTGTACAGCAAATAGTTACAAATATGACCATGAACGGTGCACATTTTTTATATTGATTGTATAAACTATTACCAAATCAGTCATTAATGATACATTCACATAGGATATAAATAAGAAGTTTAAAGATTGTGAGATATTTTAAGCCTTGAATATATTGTAGCGAGCTGGTTCTGCATTTTCCTGTTAGATTTGTAAGTTCACCATTGCTGCAGTTTTGTTGCAGATATGTTTCCATGCTTGCTCTTTGCAAATACATAATGATATTAGGGAACAAGCCAGAGATTCGCTGACATCCTAGAAAAAACTAGTTTTGTTTCATGGCTAACCCCTTCTGTCTCCAACAAAATTGGAAGTGAGTCAAAATAATGATGTTTCTTAAAAGCACATATGAGAAACATAATCTGCATTATTAATAACCCCTCCCACTTTAACAAAATTAGTTTTGTTCATAGGATGTCATCTATCTCATGGGTTATTTCATTATGATTGTGATGTATAGAACAGATACCTTTAGAACCCAAATGATGTTTTCAATTTCATTTAACAAATACTTCTAGTAACAGACCTGCGTTGTTGACATCATTTTCAATAATCATAACATGCTCAAGATACATATGAAAGACTTAAATCTAATGTTAATTGATCAAACTCATCATAACCTTATATCTTATCATACATCAGTGACAACTAGCTTGAGAGGCTAATTGTTGGGTGATTTTGTCATTGACAACATCTTGGGATTAGCCACTAATAGGGTCTATTGGTTGTGTTGATAATGGCAGGTTTTGAAACAGGTATACATGTAAGATTTAATAATTAGCATCAATTTAAAAAGGAGATTATTTACCTTTGATAAAGGTTCTGTTAAAAAAGTTTAAGACACAACTAAAACTGTTTCTTATTCTTTGCACAGATGTTTACTGTTAAAGGGGCATTTTTCCCAAAAAAAAGTTGAGATTTTTACACAACTGGATACCTCTGGCTACATAATGTTTATGTACCAAATATTTCTTGCAGATTAATTCGTTTAGCAAAAATATCGCTAATTTGAATTTCGTTCTGGTGCACCAGAACGAAATTACAACACATTGTCTATGGAGCAGTGTAATACACATAATCATGCATAACTCGCAAACGCATAAAATCGGAATCAACTGAAATTTTAGAAATAAGCTTTTTTCGTGGGTATCTACTGTTAAAACAGTCTAGCAACACCTCCTTGACGTTAATTCCAACTCAAAATAAAAAAAAACATTGGCACAAATTTTCACCAGAAACAATATATCATTATAAGGTAAAATTAAGGTTATAAAATGTTTTGAGTCATCCAGAAGCAGAAAATGGACAAAAATGTGAATCAAATTCTAGACTTACCTATGATTTTTTCAGAAATGTTGTGACCCATTCGCTAGGTCTTCATCAGACTTCGCAAGACATTGTAGCGAATGGGTCACAAAGTTACATAAAAAGTTTACATCTCTTGTTAAAGACTATAGTGTATTGAGCTTCCCCCAGGCAGTGATGTCAAGTGAAAAGTTACAGCATGAAATCATGTATATTGACTTGTACATGTTGGGGCAGATACAGATATATAAAATTATATGCACAACTGAATTAACATTGGTATAATGAAAGACAGAGATAAAAAGACTAGTTCGCGTCTGAAATACTCGGACAAAAAGACAGAAAATATCGTGCTGCGCAGGTCGGCAACCAAACACGGTGTGCCTTTGCCCTGACGTCAGATGCGAACTAGTCTTTTTATCTCTGTCTTTCATTATACACGTGCATTACAACTGTACAAGTTTGTCAACAAGTTGACATCACTACCTGCAGGAAGTATGGTAATTAACAGCAATAGAAACCTGAGCCTATTTTACTACAAATGAAATATATTCCTTTAAAATCCTATTAGGCCAGATTTCAAGTAATCCCCTGCATACATTTACCACTTTGGATTGTCCAGCATCAGAAACAGAATACCTCCAGCATCTGTAAAGGCATGAAACTGAACAATTCCAATTTGGCATCTTATTCAATTTCAAGCATTACTAAAGTAAGGCTTGCAGGGAGCCAGGCAAAAATAATCTGGAGGTATTATTTTGCTATCCATGGGTGACAGGGGCTACATTGCCAACATACCAGTGTGTGCTATGATATTTTACACTACCCATAAACACTGATATCACTAATGTTTCTTGATACAAAAGTTTTGTAACCTCAAAAGGCTCAAGTGATGATTCTACCTAGTAATAGCTAGCAGGAATATGTTCAGGAATTTTGATAGATATTAGCTACCGTGCTTCGCCATTTAGAACAGTATTTAACTTTCTCTTTTTTTTTGTGCAAGAAAAGATGCAATTTCAGTATTTTGTATTAGAAAATGCTGCATTATGATGTGTGTATATTTTGTAAAAATGCAGAACAGACAGTCCACTTTGCTACAAAAAGAGTGTAAAACATCATTTATTTATATCATTTATTATAATTTATGACTTGAAATTAATTTGTTTTAGCAGTTATTGCTTAATTTCAAGGCATGTGCACAAGTCAATTTGTGATAAAAGTTTGCTACATTTGCTGTAACCAGTAGGAGCTACTATAGCTTTTATATTTGTAAAGTTGTAAAACAAAATATGTAATGTAAGTGTAAAATGAGTTACTTCATTCAGCTTCTAGTTTGAGAAAGATAAATAATTTTGAAAAAAAATGCACTTTCAAAAATAGTGACCAATGTGCCAGGAATCCTAAGATTTTTGCTAATATTGTACCCTAGTTTTTAGTAGTATCATCTGTTGATTAAATAAAAAAAAAAGAAAGTTATTTATAATGAAAGGTATGTTGTGGTTGGCTCACTTGCCACACATATATTATTAATGTCTACTTGGGCATAACATTGTAAATCAGAAAAAGAAGGGCAATTTGGTACCCATTTTAATGATCAATGTTCACAAGTATGTCCAGGCATATACATGTATTAATATATGCATCATTTACGCAGAACACATAGCTAACCTAAAATGATGTTACGCAGTGTGTATTATAGTGTCTTTGCACTTCAAATACTGCCCTTGTCAAACGTGTGCCAGTAGCGTAGGATTGATTCATTTTCCTTGGAGATATTTATCATGTTTATATTGCCCATATTTTGAAAACATTTAGTGACAAATTTGCTACAATGTTTCTGTTGCATAATTAATTAGGTTAAAATGGCATACCGTAGAATTCTGTCTAAAAGCATGCCTCTAAATGAGGTTTTTTTGACAAAAGAGCCAAAAGGCGGACACTGTCCACAAACACATTATTTTGAGTTTGAGCAACTATATTATTGATACAGGCAGATGTACAAACATGTATTATTTTAAGACCAATCAATTATGTTTTTGTAGAGGGTGTCTGCATTTCATCTCTTTCGTAAAAAAACCCCCCTCATTTAAAGGTATATATACTTGTAGACAGAATTCTATGGTATTATTAAACAAATCAATGCACTTGTCCTGAATACTGATGCATATGTCCACCCGGTATGTCCAGTACAATCACCCTATGGCACCTGTGCATCAACATCTCAGTGCACATGCATTGATATCATGTCTAATTACCTATAAATTTAAAGGTTTCAAACTGCATCTTAGGTGCAGAAAATGTCCATAGTTGTTCTGTGTACATAAACATTACACAATCAAGTATCCCCTTAAAAATAGTTTTGATTCTCTAAATGAATTTGATGCTGAGAATCGAAAGTAAAATATATGCGGGAACATCATTATGTGCAATCTGTATTTATAAGTTATTTTTATGACCAAAAGCTGCTGCAATGTGTATATATATATATTAATATTATAATGAAATTAGTGCAAATGTTTTCTTTTGTAACTTCATCAATATCTTGTTTTTGTTTTGTCCACTGAAATAGGGAAACTGTGTAGGTAGTATTTGGGCATTAGTTTAAGTTGATGAAAAGTATCGGAAACTTATTAACACAGGTCAGCAAAAACTTGTTACATAACATTTCTTGATTCATAGTGGTTTTTAGAGGGATAATGTGATTTAGTCTGGGACTGATACATAATTTACAAAATTAATTGATTTTAAAAGTTCCATTATCAACTTTGCCTAACATAGCATGTGCCCTAAAAGGGAATGTTAAATACCTGTGGAATATAATGGCATTAGTAAAAGCAAGAACTTGAATGTGACTAAGTTACATGCATCAGAAGCTGAGACTATTATACCTGATTGAAGTGTAGGCATGGAGGTTGTATGAATTATAGTGCTAATATAACAATACACAATGGAAGTATACCAATGTAGTTTAAATAGTAAAATGTAGATCCCACCAATTATCTTATCAAATTCATTGGGTTTCATGATGTATAAAAACTAATGAGGTAGAATCAAAGAATACCGACTCTGCCATGTTTGTGTGTCACACATGGAGGCAACTTTAATGTACCTCCAGATAACCAATGAGGTAGAATCAAGGAGTATCGACTCCACCATGTTTGTGTGTCACTCATGGAGACAACTTAATGTACCTCCAGATAACCAATGAGGTAGAACCAAGGAGTAGCGACTCCACCATGTTTGTGTGTCACTCATGGAGGCAACTTAATGTACCTCCAGATAACCAATGAGGTAGAATCAAGGAGTACTGACTCCGCCATGTTTGTGTGTCACTCATGGAGGCTTATGTACCTCCAGATAACCAATGAGGTAGAATCAAGGAGTAGCGACTCCACCATGTTTGTGTGTCACTCATGGAGGCCTGGCAAACTTCGATTCAAAGTGTGTGGTTGTTTGCATTCCGTGTGTAATAGGTTTGTGTCAAAAATGTGTGCGAAGTGCTGCATGCGCAAACCTGTGAAATGCTTAAGGTAAAAGACGCAAATTATTGTTTAATTTTGGGCTCTTACCAATGGACATACATTAAGTGGCCTCCATGAGTGACAATCTAAGATGGTTGTTTTGCCATAGCATTGCATATGGTGCAATCTTGAGTCGGTAATGTTTGATACAAATGCAAGACAAAAAAGTCCTTGTACAAAATAAATGTAAAAATTAATTTAATCCACAAAAACAAAAAATTACAAAAGATGTGCATCTTAATTGTTGTGCAATAGCTGCCAAAGTAGTTTCATGTCAGAATATGTGTATGGTTATGTAAAGTGAATAGATATGTGGCCTAGATCCTAAAATATGACGACAAAATATCAAAAAATAAATGTATCAAAGTCAAACACTGTAAATGCACTCCATTGTGTCAGTTTCTCTTTATTGTGTTTGTTTTATTTCAAATCTCAACTTTTGTGACTTCCTTTTAAAATGATGATGAAGTCTTTTCTAAATAGATTTGGTCCAAATCCTTTAGGTAGCTTAGATCTGGGGTGCATAATCTAGCTTAGTGAAGTCTGTTGTTACCCATTTAAAACCTACAACTGGCCTGCAGAAAAAATGAGTTATGCACCCACCCCTGGTTTAGATATAGAGTGCCCCTGAATTAGGATTGCACTGTCCAACATTTACATTCTTGAATAGTATATGCTTGAACCAAACAGAACTGAATACTTTATGTTATTGAGTAACATTTAACAGCTTATCACATCCTTTGGAATTACAAACTTGGCCCATCCAATCATGAATATAAAATTTGAAAATCACACCTCATTTTTAATCAATTCCACAAGTTATAAAGAACGTACATAGAACAATCCAAGATTCAAAATGAGGTATAAGCATCAAATTCTAAGACAATGTCAAAATTTCAAAAACTATATAAAAGCTGTATAACTGAATAAACTATTCCGTCCTGTTTGGTTTGGGCACTATAATACTAAAAAATGAGCCTTTCTGTCAGCTCAGTTCTTTCTGAGATATCCTGTAGTACATACATAGATACACCAGTCATTGCATCGGTATAATTGTACCATATGACCTTTTACCTATTACCATCAATCATATCATCCATTTGGATTGTAAATACATGTACTATCCCTGTCATCTGTTTAATAGTACATTGCCCTATTAGTAATACACATGTGTGGTTTAATTATGCAAGCATAATTTGTGTGGGACTGACTAGTTCATGTCAGCAATTATACCACTCAATTATAAATTCTAGTAGTTCATTGCCATTCAATATTTTTACTATCATCCATGCTATCATGTATTGGATAGTATACAAATATTAACTGTCTATGAGTGTGATGGTCGAAATATAATCACGAGGTGAAAGATGGATTGTTCCAAACATCTTTCACCTCGTGATTATATTTCGACCATTACACAAATTTAAGACAGTTAATATTTGTTTTATATCACTCATGCATAAATTATATTACTAAAATACTATTTAAGGTAGGAAATACAATTTTTCATCAACATAACACCATGTTTTGCGGTGATATACTTCACATTTTGGGACCCACCCCATAACTAAATCGGCGAGTCCAAGAGTCAGCGCACGGCTTGGCGCAGGCGCACTGCGACAAAGCACATGATGGTAAAGACTATCACACGGAGTGGGTGATGGTAAAAATGGCAAATGGTAATCAACCAATGAACTGTCTAGAATTTATGTATGAGTGATATAATGTTTACAATCCCTGCAATGCTTTAATAAAAATCAATTTGGTTCCCATGCTTGGCAATCCAGTTTGGCAGATCACCATAAGGCTTACCTGTGATATCAGGCTAGACAAGATCTGCATTTCACTTGTAAAATGCACATTTGTCCATTTATCATTCTTATGGCTAGTTATCCCAAATGCTTGTTATTTATTCTAAATACAGTCATAATTTACCTAAGAGTTGTATACTTGTTACTTACTGGTCTCAGTTTTTTTACACCATATAACTCATTGTTTAGAACATATCAGTGGAAGGAATAACATGCCTCCCTTCTATAAAATGAGCTTTTCCAATTTTGCAAGTTCCTCAGAGATGAACACATGACTTGCCTGCCCCAGCCAGTATTTGGAATGTTTCAGTGTACTCCAAGTGTGAAAATACATGAACTAAACATGTAATACAAGATTTTTCAGTGGGCAATATTTTCCACAATTGGCATAGGAATATCAGTTGATCATTCAGTTTCTGAAAAGAGCCTTTCAGCTTGAAACATGATCATAATAAATTTGGGGATTTCTAGAGCACAATGCCAACCCACAGGCCTCTGATGTTAACATAGTTCCAATTGTGTGTTTGTGCAGCTTATTTTTGACCTTTCATTGTGGCTGCTGAAACCATCAAGAGATTTTATGTTCAATGCTATCATACATTTGTACACCTGTTCCAGCCCATGAAAGATGTAATTCTCCACCAAGAGGTGCTATAAGCAATATGATCATTATACACTGCAAAGAGTAACAACAGAGCATAGGATCACTTGGTCGATCGAGCCTTCACTGTGATGAGGAAGCAATGTTCCTGACCAATCACACAGCATCAAGTCATGAAGTGAAGCTGTCCATTGGCAGATGCAACACACATTGATATACCTTTGATCTTATCCAATATTAACCTTCGCTGTAGTTGATTCCTCACAGGGAATGCATGACAACTGAAGTACAACCAAAACCTTAATACCACAAATCCAGGTGGAACTTGAAGTCAAAGTTGCTGCAATACTCCTAAGACATACCAGCTGTTGGTTCTCTACCAAATATGTCATGATATGGTGGAAACACTGGCAATGCAGTTCACAATTGCACATTCTACACATAGCATGCATAATCCTATGCTAGGAGCTCCACCATGTTAATAGTCCTAGTCCAGGTTCACTTATGGATCCCTGAAGAGAAAGGAAGGATAAAAATATATAATATACAAATTTAATGTTTCAAAAATCATTTAATATTTACTTAAGATAAAGCAATGATTATCAACAATTTTAGCTGTTTTTCATAAGGGTAAACTAGATCACCTATTTGGGACAAGTTTTGAATGCATGTATGATTTCCCCCATACTTTCAGTACTTGGCTCATTAATATCAATATATTTTATTTCGAGAGTTGTCTTGTGACATCTCGCCAGAAGTATCACAAATGATTAATTTAAAGTCCTATACTCTATCTACTTTATTTAACACACACAAAATAGATCAGATAGGCCAACTACATCACTCTTAACATGGGTCTACTTTTCGGCATAGTGGTAAAAGCCTAACAATTCTATCAATTAGAACTGAACAAACTATATGTTAAGTATAATATTTTGCAGCAAACTTTTGATGTGCGCGTACTACTACAATGTTGCGAAGTCAGAGCTAACAATGCATAAAGCGTAAATTTCTTTAATAAATTTCCACTCGGCAACAGCAGATCGCCTCAGCAGCCAATCAGAGACAAGTGCGTTTCAACGCAGTAAATACTCGATGTATGCTTTAAAAAGCTCTTGTCAAAGGTTTACTACAAAATATTATAGTAGGTTGTTTTGCAATTCACTCACTACAACATGATGTTATGAGTAGCTCTGTAATTTGGGTGCATAATGAAATATAATTCAGGAGAGTTTGGGTTTGTTTTTGTTTGCTTGAGTTTTTTTTAATCTGCAAACAACACAGGCCTCTTCTGGGCCCTGACAATGTAAAACAAACTGTATTTGAGTTACTTACAACCAAACTATATGGTGACTTTTTAACTTCCTGTTCTGTTATCTCAGTGCCCGGTTCAATGCTTTCCTCTGGTTTATTAGGTGTAGTATCCACAAATACCTTGTCTACAACTCTAAACCGAATTACTTCATTGACGTCCATAAAGAGATCATGAGTTCCATCCTCCGATTGGTACTGCCACACCCAAACTTGCTCTGTTTCATCACTGTAGTTTTGATGTTAAAGAAATCAACATTTACTTTTTGCCTGGCCTAACCTCTCTTGAATGTTTCTCTACAGTGCCAAATACTAGCACCATACTGGTTGTAATTAAGTAAGTCAGTTAACTAGAGTTTTTCTTTTGTCAAAACCAATTTGAAGAAAACTTACTAGTTTTTCTTGCTGACAGTTTCGTCAGTTAGCAACTGACTTTATCAAAGCTTGGTGTTGTTGTGATGATCCAACAGCTGACGACTGGCGGGAAGTTATGTCACTTCCGGTGTTAGTCTTGCTGGCAGTCTTCAGAAGTGGATCGTACACGTGACTAAGATTGTAGACCCCTCGCCTCTGTTCATTACTCCTCGCCCCTCTTTCTGATCTGTATTGATTCTTTAATCCATCTGGCTTTCCTATCACTCTCTCTCTAAGATTTTGGACTCCCCCAGTTGATAATATGATTGGCCCTGGCTACGTGATCGCTTATGGCTGAGTTCTTAAAATGGCTCTCTGATTCTTTCCTCTTTGACCTTGTATACTTTTGTTGACTTGCTTTCTCCGCCTCCCTCCTGTGTTCATCCAGACGCGTGCCGAAAGTTCTTTTAACTGACGAAACTGTCAGCAAGAAAAACTAGTAAGTTTTCTTCAAATTGGTTTTGACAAAAGAAAAACTCTATTTATTCGTTCATTACCAAACCTGATGAATTTGTTTCAAAGTCAGTTAACTGATAGCACTCTATTACACTAGTAGCACTACTTTTGGGCTCTGTTGCTATTTAGTATACTATCCAGAGAGGTTGCATCAGCTATGCACCACCTCACGCTATGTGCTCGGTTGCTCGCGCTACACGCTCGCAAAGTCAGTGAGGGCCACAAACTGCGGCTATTACACTACTAGACAATTATCACCTCACCTGATCCAGTGTACCTGTATTGTTTTAATAGTTGATTTTGTAGGTCCCTGTTGTTTTGTATACTTGTTCAGTTACCTTTTTTCAGGATTTAGCTCCTGCAAGCTTTGGAGTTAAATTTATGTATTTCCCCATACCTGGTTGGCATGTCTTGCTCTTTCTTGATTACAACTACAAAATTAAGGATACAAATGTGATGGTTGCTGCAATGCCTCTGGTGGAATCAATATGTCATCAAAGAATCCCAATGTCACTGTGAAATAAAATGAAATAAGTACTATAAATATGGAGATGCTTCTTTATTACTTGTCCAACTGTAATTGTGCTAAATCAGTGCAGGTCTTGGCACTGGGGAGTGCAACATATGTAACGGGTATTTCTTTCAAAATGGCACATTGAAAGAATAAAAAATTGTTAGTGTTGTGGCTGGTAAATAAGTCTCTTACTGAAATGTCAATAAGATACCAAAAATACCCACTCCTTCCTTGAGAATAGTTTTGTTCAATGCATGAGTAAATCCTGGGTGATTAAGTCCAATCCATTGTAGAAACTTGGATATCGGTGCAAAGAACCCCCTCTCTTTACTTGGGTGTGTGCTAAATTTCTGGTTCTCTTCTGCCTCTTTCCTGTATTTCAGTACTTGACATCACCTCAACTCCTACAGATAAGCTTACCATGAACTCCTTCCCTGCTGCAGCTTCTAATCCTACCAATGACAATCTCATCAACAAATGGATGAAACACAACATATCTGAAATGTACTTTGGTATGTGATGCACCATCTCCAGGAAGAATGTGAGAGTCCTCTAGTTTGGTGATATCATGTAGAGCAATGCAAAGACCTACATTGTGAACTACCTGTGACAAGTGACAGACAAGAAAACTGATGGCAATGTTATTATGTAGTATCCTTGGGAAAGCTAGGTTTTAATACTAAAACACATGTCCTTATTCATATGTGATGCGATCAAGCAAAATCAGTTGGAACTCGGAAATATTGATTTTGAGATATAGCCAAACAAAGGAAATGTTTCCTTTTGTTTCCTCCTGTTTTGGAAACTCTGTAACTGTTCGTATATTTGGAACTGGTTGTTCAATTTCAATGGGGTTTCTGCAAAATCCGGCTTTGTAAATGCTTTTTACTATCCCATAAGATATTGAAAATTTAATATTTCCGAGTTTTGACTGATTTTGCTTGATCGCATCACATATGTCTATGCGTACATATGTGACACGATCTGGTCCATGGGGGCCAAAGGAGGCATTTTTGAAAATTGAGTTACTGTAATTATTACACAACACATACAATAGGCTATCATTTACTGAAAACCCCAAAGCTCTAGCATTCTTGGTTCTAAAGTTATGAAGTTTTTTGATGTCTATTTTCTTATGTATTTTATTGTTTTTTACATATTTTTACCTTTATCTCAGTTTCAAATTTGCTGCCTTTGGCCCCCATGGACCAGATCGTGTCACATATGAAGATAGGAAACAGGGTTTTACTGTAGGACTTATTTTTGAATATCAAAACTGCTATTCCATTCCATAATGTTAGTAGCAGAATTCATGTAATTTTATTATGAAGAATTGGGCTATTCATTTAAAGGTCCATCCCCCAATCAAATCATTCTTTCAAAAAGTACATGTACGATACACATAGTCAATAGTAAAGAAATGCTTGCATGCAGCATAGCATGATAGCAATATTGTGACAATACATTGAGAATCCTGACAAATTATCACATTCGCTGATAGGGACACAGTTTGAGGATAACACATTCCATGAATCCAATGTTTAATATAAAAGAGATAAAATGCTCCTTTACTATCTAGTATGGCCAGTCCATTGTTATTGGTGGAAAGAACAAGAATGGTTGTATCTGAAATATATTCCCAAGTTATTTTCATCAGATTTCCTACCTTGTTTGCAAGTTTCTTATTGAGTTCTTCAGTAATTGCATCATTCAATTTGACATTAAATAACCAAGGTTCAATGCGTACAGTGTCTGTCATCTCTGCTAACAAAAACATCTTGTGATCTCCAAAGTAGTAGTTTCCCTACAATATAAAAAAAGTTACACAATTTATATCATGAACAATGCAACTTTGATTCTACAAGGCTTATTTTGCACTATTTATTTCTTCTTATTTTGTTTAAAGAGGAACCAACACATCTGGAAATGTAGCATGTTTAAGTCCATTTAATCCAGTAACATTATTTTTATGAGGACAGATTAGTGACATTCACCCACAAGAGGTGGATTTTATTGCATCATATCCCACAATGCAAATTGATTCGGGTGACCTTCAGGAGCAGGTGGTGTAAACTTACATTTATGCAGAATTAAGTGTAAAGTCCTAGTGTATGCATGATGGGATATTATTTGAGATTGAGATTTCTTGCTATGTGGTAGTTATAATGTTACAACTTTACCAATGTACATGTATGTACTTAATGTGGTACTACACCCCCTGATAAATTTTGTGACTAATTTTGCATTTTTCTCAAAAAAATAACTACTCATTGGTAACAAAAGTCATGTATACAGTATATTATAGGAGCAAGGAATCAAGTTACTTAAAGGAGGATTTCGTGATCCTAGCATCCTCTTTTTGAAGCAGCGCCCGCAGGCGATGCTTCCCTATTTAATTTCACCGAAATGGCTTGCATACGATAGGTGATATGCCTCAACTTTTGTTGATACACCATTCAAAATACATACGATAATCGAGCTCAAATGAGATAGAAAATGTAGGTTAAGCGCATGCACATTCTGTATTTGCTATGAGTTTGTTTTGTATGGCAGTACATGACTGAGAAAGAGATTAAACATATTGGTCTTTTTAACAGTCATTTGTCATGGGTTTGTTTTACATATGTCAGTAAACTGACTGAGAAAGAGATTACATGAGAGTGAAACCCCCATAATGCATTGCGAGTCAAGGATACTAGCGACTGATCAACAGCTGTTACGTCATCATTTTGATGTTGGTCGTCACTCAGCATGGTCAGTTGATGTAATTTAGTCTTATTTTTCACAACTCCCGTATTTTGCGTGTGAGTATAGGCCTATAGATGTAGTTCACACAGTATTCAGTGAAATAAACGAATTCACGGAGTCGACAACAGGGCTGTCAACTTACTTTGATAGAGGACGGGAGTAAAAACTTTGAATAAAAAGTGTTATAAACACAAGGAAAAGCAAGGTTATCCGAAATATTCAATTCTCATGATCATACACGATACAAAATACACGTGGGGAGGGGTCTCCTGGTTGGAGGTATACGGGATGTGCCACGGTTTTAGGGTACCGTACCTTTTCAGCGATTTTGGTATATGATTATGGGTGGGTTTTAAGTGCATTGCACCAATATTTAAATGATAAATCCTTGGCGCTGCTTAACCCTTTTTTTATTATAACATTTTTCAGTAGATATCCACGAAAAAAGCTTACTCCCAAAATTCCGGTTGATTCCGATTTTGCGTTTGCGAGTTATGCATGATTATGAGTATTACACTGCTCCATAGGCCACTGTTGTAATTTGACGATATTTTTGCTAAACAAATTAATCTGCAAGAAATTTTTGGTACATAAATATTATGTAGCCAGAGGTTTCCAGTGGTATAAAAATCTCTTTTCTTGAGAAAAGTGGGGGGATGAGGCTGTGGATCACGAAATGCCTTTTAATGTTACCAGTGTGTTACTATTTTTTGAGAAAAATGCATAAATAGTCACAAATTTATGAAGGGG